>NC_081415.1:6572581-6695215 GCF_030272615.1 Cryptomeria japonica | reverse complement strand
ATGGGAAAGAACAAGCGAGGAATGACGGAACAATGAGAGGCTCAAAAGGAAAGACAAAGGCAACGTATGAAGAAATTGTGTGACATAAGAACAATGGGAGAGAAGGTATGTCATCCTCAACATCACAATTCAATTTACCAAACGAATATAATGCACCTAATGCAATTGAAGAAGAAACATTTGATAATTTTACCGTTTGAACCTAATGCAATTGAAGAAGATACCGCATTGAATAATCAATTAAATGATGAACATAATACACCTTCTCTACTTGATGAAGTGAATGTACATAATGCACCGATGTTAACACCTCCTAGAATCATTCATAGGAAACCAAAGTATCTAATTGACATCGATGAGAATATGTTGAAGTCAATGCCCAATAATAATGAATGAATGAACTTGTAGGAGAATGGTTAAAAGAATATGGCAAAACTATTTTGAAAAAATTAAATCAAACCGCAAGATGTCAATTAATTGTTCAAATGATTAAAAATTTGAATTTTAGAGAGACAATGAAATTCTAGGCCTAAGATCATCTGAAAGTAACAGTGAAAGAACTATTGTCAGAAATATATTTTGATGCATATCAATCTATTGGTTCAAAAGCACATAGTAAAGATTCTAATGCTACTTCGGCGTGTCATTACATCAACCATAATGAGCAAGAAAATAAAAAAAAGATCATTTGATAAGCAAAACAAGTAAGTCATTAAACGTTAGTAGAACAACATTAAGTAAGTCATTAAAGAGGTGAGAACAAATAGAGGAACCTAACAATAATTCTCTTTGGGCATTCTCAGGTAGACTACCACGCAAAGACAAGGTTGTTGTTGATGCACTAAAAACATTAATTGAAAATTTTTGGCATGACAACACAAGAGTATCACCCAACCAAAGAGATGTTGTTAGAAGGCGAATTAGGTCTAAAAATTGTGAGCCACATGTGAAACACTATTTGGATATGACTCAAACTAAATTTTATGAAAGATTCCTTCAAACGTTTTCTCAAATAAAAATTTCTCAAAGATTTTTCGAAATGGCAAAACCTTTTTATATTAAAATTAATCATGTACACACCACGTGTTGTTGTAGGATGCATATTGAATTTTCCATGCATTATGATATTTTTTGTCATATTTGTTTTACTTTGCACACTAACGATGTTTTGTAGGAATGTAATATACAAGCACCTCCTAAGTCGGCAAGAGAATTTATTTCAAGTGTGCTATGTAATAGACATGATGGTTGGATTTATTATAAGATGCCTTGTTTGGAAGGTTCTTGTGCTATATGTGGTGGTTTGCAACGTTTACCAAGATCCATACGTTTGGAGAGCACACATGAAATTGGAACGAAACTAGTTTCTTTTGGAAAATACAAGACAGTCACATATGGAGTTAAAGATGGAAAAGATTTGAAGAGATGTGAGCTAGTGAAAAATGATATATGTGTAGCTCAATTTATGAAAATGTTTCAAGAGAAACTGGTTCATGAGTACATAATGCATACACATAGAGCTCGATGGTTAGATGAGCAATTCAAGTTATGTAAGGACACATTTCCTCTTGGCACCATTGTCTCTATCATTGATTTAGCTGAAAATTATACACTACAACCTCAAAATGAAGTGCAATCCATGTATTATCACTCTACACAAGTTTCTATTTTTGCACACATAGCATTCGTGCATGCAGATGATAGCACAGAGGAGGATAGAAAGGTTGTAAGAGAGTATCACTTCTACACAAGTGATGATCATACTCAGTCATCAGATTTTGTACAAGGATGATTTAAGGTTTTCTATGCTAGTTTAAGGGAAAGGAACATATGATACAACCGACACTTAATATGGTCAGATAATTGCATCGCACAATTCAAGAATGCAAGGATGTTTTATTGGTTGACAAGGATGCATGTGACAAGCGGTGTACAATATTTTTGGAAATTCACTAAGGCTAGACATGGTAAGAGAGAGCATGATGGTGCAAGAGCATGTGTGAAAAGACCCCTAGCGAGGGAAGAATTGAAGTACGAAGGTGGTGCTAAGTTGTTAGATGCAGAAATAATTATGCGATGGTGTAAGTCTATGATGGGTCCAAGTAATCTAGGTACGTCATTGGTTCATAGATATTTTTGATTGATCATTGAATCTAACATGAAAAACTATCTATACTATTGTACACTTGTAGGATTGAGTGACATGCACTCATTTACGAGTTCAAATTCAAGTTCATTGGTAATTTATATGAGACAGATGGTATGTTTTTGCTCTTCATGCAAGTATTGTTTGTGGGAAGAATGTGAATCAGAAGAGTGGGTTGACAAATGGTCTTGTACACCGTTGGTTCCCATTGGTTCATATCAAATTCCCAAAACACTACAATTGAGCCAGATGGAGACATCAGTGGATTTTGACCATGTATCCGACCTAGTGGATTCAGGTGATTTTTTGAGTTAATTTTTTTGCAAGTATTATTTTTGGTTTATTTTGTTGTACATCATACTTTATTTTTGGTATTAATTAACACTTTTTAAAATGCACGTCATGTGTATGCAGTTGCTGAGAACAATGAAGAAGGAACAAATTACTATTTGTGTCGTTGTGTTGAGCCTAAGAGAAAATTGACAACCACAATCATTGACAGAGAGGGTATTGAGTACCCAATAGGGTCTGTTGTCGTGACAGAAACATGGCTTCGGAGATACCCTATCAAGAATTATGATGTTTGGTTGTTTGAGGACTTTGAAACACATAGACATATTCTTCATTTCTCTGACCTTGTTGTTGCATCAAATATTCATTTGATGAAGTATCATGGTAGACCTCATAACAAGATTTTATGGAAAGTTCGTGAATCTAACCACAAGGCAATACATGACACAATACAGGTTAGAGCCGATCCCAAAGGCTCACTTGATTGATTCTATGGTTTAGAGTAGAATGGTTTTGAGAATTTTGTATAAATCATCGATGAATTGTTCTATATTCATTTTTTGTATATATAAATGCCCATGAGCTGATTTTTACATGTTTAGGGGCATAATTTTGTATATTTAAGTGGCAATGAGCTGATTTGTACATATGTACATACCAAATTTTGTATATTAAAATGACGATGAGCTGAATCGCACATATTGTAATGCCAAATTTTGTATAAAAGCCCATGAGATGATTTGTATATTAAAATGGCGATGAGCTGAATCACACATATTGTAATGCCAAATTTTGTATAAAAGCCCATGAGATGATTTGTAAGACAATTTTTTGTATAATCAAATAGCCAAGAGCTGATTTGACCATATGTAGAGGATAATTTTTGAATAATATGTGACAATGTTTTGTGACTATTTTGTGTGTCAATGTTTTGTGACTATGTTTTGAGTATATGTGATGTGTAACTTTTCCTTGCAAGCAACTCACGTTTTTTAGAGCAAGCGAATAAATGCTACTAATTGAAAATGGCTCCGAGTCATCAAAAACCGAGATAGGACATTGTAGAGGAGTCTCATGTGACCCTATGGGATCAAACAGATTGACTATATGTGTCTTGGATTGGAAGAAACAGTCTGTCAAATTTTGACAATTTTTTGGACTCAGGGCACTTGAGAGATCGCACCGGTAGGGTATGACTCTCGACATTCTGGTGATTTGGGATGCATGATAGAGGCATTCCTAGCATAAACCTTCCCACTCGAACATGCTCATGATGTCAGTTTGTGCACACGAAGAATCGAATCAATTCTAGCCAATCTTGCAACTTTTCCTTGCAAGCAACTGACAGTTTTTGGAGCAGGCAAAAAAATGCTACTAATTGAAAATGGCCCCAAGTCATCCAAAACCAAGATAGGCCATTGTAGAGGAGCCTCACGTGACCCCATGGGATCAAACAGATCGACTGTATTTGTCCTGGATTGAAAGAAACAATCAGTCAAATTTTGACAATTTTTTGGACTCAGGGCACTTGAGAGATCGCACCGATACGGTATGACTCTCGATATTCTGGCACTTTGGGATGCATGGTAGGGGCATGCCTAGCATAAACCTATCCACTTGAACATGCTCGCAACATCTGTTTGTGCACATGATTAACCAAATAAATTGTAGCCAATCTTGCAACTTTTCCTTGCAAGCAACTGATGGTTTTTGGAGTAGACAAAAAAATGCTACTAAATGAAAATGGCTCCGAGTCATCCAAAACCGAGATAGGAAATTGTAGAGGAGCCTCACGTGACCCCATGGGATCAAACAGATTGACCGTATTTATCATGGATTGGAAGAAATAGTCCATCAAATTTTGATAATTTTTTGGACTCAGGGCACTTGAGAGATCACACCAGTAGGGTATGACTCTCGACGTTCTAGTGCTTTGGGATGCATGATAGAGGAATGCCTAGCATAAACTTGCCCACATGGATGCACTCGCAATGTTCATTTGTGTATACGATGTACCGAATCAATTCTAGCCAATCTTGCAACTTTTCATTACAAGCAACTAACGGTTTTTGGAGCAGGTGAAAAAATGCTACTAATTGAAAATGGCTCTGAGTCATCCAAAATGGAGATAGTTAATTGTAGAGGAGCGTCACATGACCCCATGGGATCAAACAGATCAACCGTATGTGTCCTAGATTGGAAGAAACAGTCTGTCAGATTTTGACAATTTTTTGGACTTAGAGCACTTGAGAGATGACACCGGTAGGGTATGACTCTCGATGTTTTGGTGCTTTGGGATACATGATAGGGGCATGGATAGCATAAAATTTCCCACCCGGATGCACTCATGACGTTTATTTGTGCATACGACGAACCAAATCAATTCTAGCCAATCTTGCAACTTTTCCTTGCAAGCAACTGGCAGTTTTTGGAGCAAGCGAAAAATGCTACTAATTGAAAATGGCTCTGAGTCTTCAAAAACTGAGATAGGAAATTGTAGAGGAGCCTCATGCGACCCCATGGGATCAAACAGATTGACAGTATGTGTCTTGGATTGGAAGAAACAGTCCGTCAAATTTTGATAATTTTTTGGACTAAAGGCACTTGAGAGATCACACTAGTAGGGTATGACTCTCGACATTCTGGTGATTTGGGATGCATGAAAAGGAAATTCCTAGCATAAACCTACCCACCAGAATGTGCTTGCGATGTCATTTTGTGCACATGAAGAACCGAATCAATTCTAGCCAATATTGCAACTTTTCCTTGCAAGCAACTGATGGTTTTTGGAGCAGGCGAAAAAATGCTACTAATTGAAAATGGCTCCGATTCGTCCAAAACCAAGATAGGAAATTGTAGAGGAGCCTCACATGACCCCATGGGATCAAATAGAATGACCATATTTGTCCTGGATTGGAAGAAACAATCAGTCAAATTTTGACAATTTTTTGGACTCAGGGCACTTGAGAGATCGCACCGATATGGTATGACTCTTGACATTCTGGCACTTTGGGATACACGAAAAGGGCATGCCTAGCATAAAATTGCCCACCCAGACACACTCACGGTGTCCTTTTGTGCACACAATTAACCAAATCAATTGTAGCCAATCTTGTAACTTTTCCTTGCAAGCAACTGATAGTTTTTGGAGCAGGCAAAAAAATGCTACTAAATGAAAATGGCTCTGAGTCATCTAAAAATGAGATAGGCCATTGTAGAGGAGCCTCACATGACCCCATGGGATCAAATAAATTGATCGTATGTGTCGTGGATTGGAAGAAATAGTCCGTCAAATTTTGACAATTTTTTGGACTCAGGGCACTTGAGAGATCGCACCGGTATGGTATGACTCTCGACATTCTAGCGATTTGGGATGCACAACAGGAGCATTCCTAGCATAAATGTGCCCACTCGGACACGCTCGTGATGTTTGTTTGTGCATATAACAAACCAAATCAATTCTAGCCAGTCTTGCAACTTTTCCTTGCAAGCAACTAACGGTTTTTGGAGTAGGTGAAAAAATGCTACGAATTGAAAATGGCTCCAAGTCATCAAAAACTGAGATAGGTCATTGGAGAGGAGCCTCACATGACCCCATGGGATCAAACAAATCGACCGTATGTGTCCTAGATTGGAAGAAATAGTCCGTCAAATTTTGACAATTTTTTGGACTCAAGGCACTTGAGAGATCACACCGGTACGATATGACTCTTGACGTTCTAGTGCTTTGGGATGCATGATAGGGGCATGCTTAACATAAACCTACCCACCCGAATGCACTTGCAATGTCAGTTGTGCACACAACGAACAAAATTTGACAATTGCGAGCGTGAGGGTGCTCTCGCACCAAACACATTGTTGTTTATATTCATATTGTCAATTTTTGTTGTTTATATTCATTTTGTTAATTACATATGCAATTATTCATTTAAATTTATTAAAGGGCAGCCACCAAATACAGCGAATACACAATAATGAACTAAATACAAGGAGTTTGGTAGGGTTAATTCAACATTTTAGAAATTTTATCAAATCATATTCCACGATTGCAATGTTTTATATCATATATTTTTGTTGTTTGTATTCATATTGTTGATTACATATGCAAATATTCATTTAAATTTATAAAAGGACAACCACAAAATACAATAAATACAAAATAATGAACTCATTACACATTGATTGGATCGAATATCAATATTTATATATATAAAAAAAGGCATGTCTGCCAAGTCAATACAAGTATTACAAAAGTATGGCATATGCCATGTCCAAATCGATATACAATAAAAATGTAGAATATATCTACATGTATTGGTTATTCTATGACCAAAACTAACATTATATGATCCTAAACTTGTGGTGGATCATCAAAATCAAGCCTCTTCAATGCAATACACGACTCTATAGATGGCTGCAAAACCACAATTCAGAAGCCAAGTTAGAATTCTTTTGTAGAAAATAGTTCACAATTAACAACATAACTATGCATTTAACTTTAATTCCTTTAAAATTGAAATGCAGATTACCTCATCAGCTGATCCAGGAGCTAATGTCTTCGCTCTCCTCTCCTTGTCACTCTTAGGAGTTTTCTTGAAGACATACTTAAATGGATCCACATTATGGCCGTACTGTGAAGGAGTCTATTGTAGATTAAATGTACAATTAATACAATGTACTAACATAAATATATCAAAAACACTTAAAAGATATAATATAGAGAACAATGGCGTACCTGTGCCTAAGATGCTTCTCTAATGGACTGAGGATGGCTCACCATCAATGTAGAAACTATTGCTATTACCTATACAAAAAATGTACAAAGATTAAATACAATTAATATAATGATAAGTATTGAAGGTTAAAAAAAATTAATTTTACATATCAAACAAAAGTGTACCAGATCTTGAGATGCTTCTCCAGTGTAAGGAGGAGGGTTCACCATTGATGAAATAGGTATGGATATTTCCTGTATGAAAAAATTATAAGATTATAATATATCACAAGTTCACATGTACGCGTGCATATAATCATGAAATCAAGAAAATAAAGTAGAGAGACATACCTCAGCCCTCTCTTGATCCGTGGGTGAATCAGGTGCATTCAACATAACCACAAAGCTCAATGGTCATTGTACATGTAAAATAGACAAAAAAACACTAATCAATCTACAAACCCTAGCTAATACTTGATTTCAACATTTTCAAACAATTGTAAAACTAAAAATGTGTTCAATTACCTTCTTCACACGTTTTGGCGTCTTTGAGGAATTCTTTTTCTTAAGATGAGCCCTAGATGCGGAGGGGGTACCCTAAAAACACAAAATTAACATGAGATATTAGTATAGATAATAAATTAAACATAATTTTAAAAATCTAAAATGAAATGACTTGCATTTTCCATCAAAACAATACATAAAAAGAGTTGTACAAAATATGATACCGTATAGCCTTGTAGGCCAAAATCGATCGCTGAGAGCGTGATGTCATCAATCTGGGACATTTCGTCCCCTGTCAACACCTACAAACCAGAAATTGGACCAAGTATTAAAGATAGTTAGTATATCTTGTATTTTTTGAATTCAAAGTGTACTATTCTATTTTAACATGTTACAAAATTTATACATTAGGCATCGAAGTTGCAACTATAGTAACTGGGGGAGGTGTATGGGATACCGTTGCTGCATCCTGAAATGCATATTATTTTTCTCAATTTAAATCGATGTATAAATGAAAATTCATTTATGTAATTACAAATTTAAAGTGACTAATAAATAAAATGTTATGAATTCAAATCAACACACCTGTGTCTGTGGCTCATGGGCAAACACCATGTCCATCAACTCATCTGTTAGCGCGACATCCTCAACCGTGTGAGCTTGACATCTACAACCGCAAATTGTGCATGGATGATATGAGTATCCATCTGCACCAGCTGCATCATTTATCCCTGAGCATATCCCCAAGCAACTGACACACATATGCTCGATGGGCTCTTTGTCACCCTCTAACAGCTCATCATCCAATACAATAGGGTGTGCTAATGATGTCCCATGCTAGATGATGGCACTAGTCAATGTTGTGGCCGCCTTAAGAGTCTGTAGCTCCATCGACTCTTTTAGCTCTAATGGGACAGCTTGATGCACCTTGGGTTTGGGTGCTAGGGGGCGGCGACTCTTCGCGGCTAATCACCGACGGGCTCCAGGTCTATCTTGGGCAGAGCCACCACCTCTAGCATGAAACTCTCTCATGCCAAAATAGTTTTGCCACACATTGAG
Source organism: Cryptomeria japonica (assembly GCF_030272615.1). Classification (NCBI taxonomy): domain Eukaryota; kingdom Viridiplantae; phylum Streptophyta; class Pinopsida; order Cupressales; family Cupressaceae; genus Cryptomeria; species Cryptomeria japonica. The sequence continues at coordinate 6,686,501 of NC_081415.1, read as the reverse complement.
CACAAACTCACAATATATTTTTCTAAAAAAATATAATGGCACCTCATAATTATTACAAGGTAGATCATCAAGGACCATCCACCACCTATGCCAAAAAAGATTCTTCATCTACGCATTGGTACACCAATGTATGGGAAACCTCTTTACATTAAGAGGTAATGACTGACCAGTTTTGGGATCAACAAAAAGGGCACATATTTATTGTTTAGAAATATTTTTGTTTTTTACTCCATCGTATGATAGCCCATTGGCATAGAATTGACAACACCTATCCCTATAGCTTCCCCATTTGGTAATTTCTATGGAAACAGCTATGGCACCACTAGCTAATGTTTCTAGGCTAGTGGCGAGGGATCGATGATGGTCAAATTCATAAGTTTTCAATTTTACAATCAGTCTATTGATTTTAGACATATTTTGTCCTAACTAATTAATTAATTCTTCCTGTATTTCTACTGTGAGGTCAAAATGAGGAATTGGGGGTTGTTCTTGTGTGTTTTCAGGAGGTGCATTTGGTTGTTCTTATGGGTTTTCAGGAGGTGAATTTGGTTGTTCTTGTTTTGGATTAGAAGAATCTAGTTTTTGAAACAAAAAATGAAAAAACCTAATCAAAATTAATGAAATTAAATTTAAAATGTAAAAAAAATAGCATAAACCGGAAAGAAAGACAAAAATAAACAAAAATAACCTTGATCCATAGCCTGGAGGACAAATCTAGCACCCCATTCGCAGTTTAGGAGAGGAAATGGGGAAAAAACGAAGTTAAAAACGTGATTCATGAGTAAATGAGACCCAGTTTTTTTTTTTAAACTTTTTTTATCAGGCACCACGTACGCGGTTTTATTTGGATTATTAGCGCGTACGCACTCATTTTCCTAGGCGTAGCATGTATGCACTCATTTTCCTAAAAGCAGTGCGTACGCAAGAATTTCAAATTTTAAAACCACATACGCGCTGCTTGTTTTTCCAAGTTTTTTTTGGGTGGTGTCCACTTTTCTGACCACCATCTTTGTGCATATACCCATGTTGCTCCTAAAAATGGAACCTTCACATGGACAAATAGGAGAACCGGCTTCACTAACATTGCAGAATGCCTAGACCGGTTTCTGGTGGCTAGCGATTAGCAAGAACAAAATCTCATTCTTGAATCAACTATTCTTCCCCTTGTTGGATTAGATCATTTCCCTATTTGTCTAAATGTGTCTATAGGACAATCTGGGGGTGGCAATCCTTTCTAGTTTGAGATGATGTGGCTCAGAGTGTCAGAACTACATGAATTGATAGCAACATGGTGGAATGAGCCGATACTAGGAAATCACTCAAGGTTGTTCAAGCTAAATAAGAAGCTCAAGTATATTAAGATCAAAATCAAATAGTGGAATTTGATTCAATTTCAAAATATCCATAAGGAGAAACTCAAGGTCACAGCAGAGCTGGAGGAAATAACCAATTTGGTCATTAAGTCAGGAATGAATGAAGAACTTTTCAAAAGGGAGAGCTCTCTTAAGACTGAACTAAATGAAATTATTTGGCGTGAAGAAGTTCACTAGAGGCATAAATCTAGGGAACTTTGGCTCAAGGATGGGGATAGAAATACCAAGTTCTTCCACAGATTGGCTATTGCCAACCGAAACAGAAATAGAATTTCGGAGATTGTGAAGCTGGATGGTAGTATTGCTTGTAACTATGAGGATATTGTCCGAGAAGCAGTAAGACATTTTGAATCTCTAATGAATGGTAATTTCCAGAGTGTTCAGGAAGAAAGAAACAAAATTTTAGACTCAATCCCTTTATAATCACTGAAAGACACAACAAAGAGCTCTTCAAACCTATTGACTTAGAAGAAGTCAGGAGAGTTACCTTTCCACTGAATCCTGATAAGACTCCAGGCCCTGATGGTTTTCCTACGGATTTTTTTCAGCATTTTTGGGACATTATTGCCCGGGACCTACACCTAGTGGTAGAAGAATCCAGAAAAAGAATGACTATGTTGGGAGCTATTAATCATACCTTTCTATCTTTAGTTTTGAAAAAGAAGAACCCTCAGCAAATGGGTGATTTTAGACCAATTTAATTATGCAATTCAGTCTACAAAATAGTAACAAAGATCATTGCCATAGACTAAAACCTCTTCTAAAACATATTATTTCATATGAGCAAAGTGGCTTTGCCCCTGGACGCTCTATTGTTGGAGGTATCATCATTGCTCATGAAACACTCCACACTGCAAGGAAAACTAAATATTCTGGCATTATTTTAAAGTTGGATATTCTGAAAGCATATGACATGGTGGGCAGGGATTTTCTTGTATAGGTATTGAGGAAATTTGGCTTCTGCAATGAATGGATCACATGATCAAGAATTGTTTATCAACACCCAAATTCTCAATTTTGGTTAATGGTTTAGCTCATGGTTTGTTCTCTACAATGAGAGGTATTCGCCAAGGGGATCCTATGTCACCATTTTTGTTCATAATTATGGCTGAAGCCTTAGGTCGGTTGATTAAATCTCTTCACCATAATGGTTGATGGTTGGGAGTCAATGTGGCTATAGGTGTTGAACCTACAACCCACTTCCAATTTTCTGATGATACTATTCTATTTGGAGTCTCTAGTATAAGAGAGGCAAGGACTATTAATACTTGATTGGATGACTATTGCAAGGCATCAGGGCAAAAACTTAATTGGAACAAGTCAGAAATTTTCTTTATCAACACTTTTCCGAATATGCAAGTTGTTCTATCAAGGATCTTGAATCTAAGAGTTGCAAACTTTCCAGGTAAATTCCTTGGGACCCTTCTTTTCATTGGGAGTAATAAGATTTTCTATTGGGTGCATCTTATAGAGAAATGTAAATCTAGGCTTGAAAATTGGAAAGGAAAGTGGTTATCATCTGTCGGTAAGTTTACCATGATAAAATCAATTCTCTCTACCAAACCGGTTTTTTCCATGGTTTGGTTAAGACTACCGGCTGCCATAGAAGATGAGTTAATTAGTATAATGAGAAATCCTTTGGAATGGGTTGGATGACAAAGGGAAATTTCCCCTAAGTGCCTGAAAAAAAAATAAGTCAACCAAAAAATTTTAGGGGTGCTAGAATTCGACAATTTTCTATTATGTATTTGGCTATGGGAGCAAAATTGGTATGGGAAATTTGTAGGGGTGGTAATTAGAAGTGGGCAAGAATCCTAAAACACAAATATCTGGACTCACTTGAACCTAAAAGGATTCTCACAGTTATCAACCCACCTAGGGGTTCATCCATTTGTAATTTTATACTGGAATGTAGAGAAATTATAAGCGATCAGGTCACTTGGGGTGTCAAAAATGGGAGGAATGCATCCTTTTGGCTGGATTCTTTGAGTGGTGAAGAAGCCTTGTGTCATAACCCCTCTCTTTAATAGATAATGAGAGAAACATGCCAGCTTTGGAGACGCAAAGTCTATGATTATGGTCATACAGTTAAGGAGAATAGTATTGATAGATGAGTGAGGAAATCTTTGGACCCCTTGGACTTAACCCAAAATCAGAAAGACATTTTTGTCGTTATTCTAAGGAATCAAATCATTCATCCATCCTTGGATGAGGACATCATTATATGGTGTGGCTCTTCTGATGGTAAGTTCAAGGTATGTTTTGGCTATAAATTGAAAGAAGTTGTTGTAGATAAGAAGGATTGGCCGGTTAATCTGTTCTAGCATAGACATCTACTTCCTAAAGCAGGTTCTTTTGCTTGGATGGATTTCCAAAGGAAGATTCTAACCGGTGAAAGACTCCTTAAATTTGGTATTAATGGGCCTAGTAGATGTGTATTATGTCGAAATCAGGAAGAGACAATTGATCACCTTCTGCTACACTGCAAATTCTCCAGCAACTGCTAGTGGCATTTTTTTGGGAAGTTAAATCTTGCATGCCCTTTTCCGAAAGGTTTGGATGATTGGTTTCTACTATGGGCTAAATCAAATTTCAAGGGAGTATATAGGGACTTATTTGTCATCCTGCCCTCGCTACTGATTTGGGAAATTTGGAAAGAAAGGAATCGAAGAATTTTCCAGGACAAAGATATGGGACATATTGCCCTCTGTGGAAAAATTGAAAATCACTTGGTTGAACTCCTAAATGAATTGGCTAGGTCCAAATCACTGAAAAAGAATCTATATACTGACTAGGATTGGAAGTTAAAGTTTGCATTTCCAAATTTGATCATCCCCCTCCTCTTTGGAAGTGGAAACCCTGAGATACTGGCTAATCCAAGATTGGGTGTTAAATGGGAAGTCCCAAATTCAGGGTGGCATAAGATTAATTTTGATGGTGCCTCTGCAGGGAATCCAGGGCGGTGTGGAAAAGGATGTATTATTAGAGATTTTGAAGGCATCTGTATTTAAGAAATCTTTGAAGATATCGGTATGGCCATTAACAATGAGGCTGAATTTCAAGCGTCTTTAAGAGGTTTATAATTGGGGATTGAGTTGGGGATAAAAAGAATCCACCTGGAGGGTGATTCATTAAATGTTATCAATGTTATTCATAGTAACCAAACCCCTAGTTTGCGTCTTAACCTATGGCTTCAACTGATTGTGGATTTGCTAGTGAATGTTTGAAGAATTCCAGATTACCATATCTATAGAGAAGGTAATATGGAAGCATACAGACTATCTAAGATGGAAATTGCAGATGGAGGCCTTGACCCAGGGCATACGGCTAGGGCATAGCTAATTTTTTAGTATGGTAGTTAATATGGTTTAAGTGTTGCAACCTATCTTGGTAGAAGTATGAACCGGCTTTTTTTCCTTGATGGTCTTGGTTTCTACCGATTTGTAATACTTACCGAGAGATTATCTCTTATCAGGTGTGGGCCTTTCTTTGATTGTGGCTTCCTTCTGGTTCCTACTCATAGGGGTATCCCCCCCGGCTGCATGGTCTTCTACCAACTGGTGATGTTGTCGGTTGCATAGGTCTCTTGCATTTGACTCTTACCATTATTTATAACAATTTTAGTACTTTGATCTTACCGAGGTCATTACTCCAGTGCTGATGTAGATGTTGTTGGAAAGATAATCTAGCAGAATCCCTGATAAGCGTCTACAATCAGTTCTCTCCTTGAGTCATCCTTTGCAGATGGAGGCCTAGATCTGGGACATACGATTTGGGCACAACTAAAATTGGTTTATAGCGGTTAATATGGTTTAAGTGGTGCAAGCTATCTGGTTCTAAGAATGAAATGGCTTTGCTTCCCTGATGGTCTTGGTTTCTACTGGTTTGTAGTACTTACTGGGAGATGAGTTCTTACCGGGTGTGGGCTTTTCTTCGACTATGGTTTCTTGGCTCCTACTGGTTGGGGTATCCCTCTGGTGTAGGAGCACCCTTCAAAGGGATTTTTAAAGGGCTCCCACCATTTGATTTTGTTGTGTTCTTGCCTCTTTAGGAAGCATTTGTAAATGTAATAAGAGCCACGAGCTCATTGGTCTTATTTAGGTCCTAGTTTAGGTCCTAGGTTCTTAAGTCTAGGTTGAGTTTTCTTATGGAGTAGAGGGTATGTGTGCCTTTGATGAGTTTGAGGTCCTTTTAGCATGGTGGTTCCCATTGGATAACCCAATGTAGGCCTAGGAGTTAAGAAAAGCAATTTTGGAAAAGTTGCTCAAAAGTTGCAAAACTTGCATGACAACTTTTCAAAGTTGTCAAGCAACTTTTCCACCTGGTAGGTCAAAACCCTTAGCTTAGCATGGACAACCCTAATGTGGGCACATAGACCGATGAAAGGGGACTATATGTAGTTGCAAACCCTAAGATGAGGTGTTAGATGTTAGTTTTGTACGGCCCAAGGAAAGTGACTTGACTATGACTGTAATTTTGTTGCCAGTCGACACAAGTGGAGCAATGAAGGATTGATAATGGATTGATCTTCAAACAAAACTATGTTGAGAGTCTTATATGGTGTATATACCTTCATTTTGAGCATTTATATTAGGTTTTGTTTTGCAGGTATTGTGTGTTTGTAAATACTTGTAAACTTTCTCCTTACTATCCAGTTTTGGACTGGTGTGTGTCAATGGGTTGACAACTCCTTTCCCCATTGTGTAATCACCATGAAACCATTGGGAGTAGGAGTATAGACACTATACATTACTTCAAAGCAAGTAGGGGCCTTGAAGATTCAGGGAAGCCATCCAAAGACCCACTCCTAGGCAAGACTGGATAGTGCCCAGCTAGGAAGGGTTAAAGTTGCAGAGGTCTGTGAGAGCAAGGAAGGTTAGAGGAGGATGCACCCTTTGGAGGAGTTGTAGAGGGGTGTGTGGAGAACCATTGGTGAGAAGGAGGATCTTTCACCAATCTAGACAAGGTGGTAAAAACATCAAACCAACACTGTGACCCTGGCAGGCCTAAAAAACCCTCTTTAAAACCCTTAAAAACTCCAAAATTCACCTAGGGCAGTGTATAGACACTTGGAGGCCCAAAACCAGAAAAATATTTGAGCCCTTGCAAAATTATTAGCAGTTCTTTTGGGAAGTTTTACAAGCATATGCATCATCTGCAAGAGGGAGCCCTAAAAGTCCGGATTGGAGGCCTAATTGGGCACATTCCTTGTAGCCCTATTTTGTAGGAAAAAGGCAAAATAGTGAAATCGGTAAGGGGTTGGAAGGTTAAAACCTCTTGGGGGAACATGAATGGATGGAAAACCATGTTTAAGACCTATCCTATCCTTTCTAGGACCTAAGAAGGTGTGGGACAAGCCAAACCCTTGTTAGCCTAAGTAAGGGTTCTTTGAATCTCATGAGTAGGTGAGACCTTAGGAGAAGTATTTCAAGTTGTTGGTGGGTGGATTGGGCAAGGTCAGGGGATTCCACAAACAAGGGAAGTCCTAGAGACCCTAGGGTGTGGTTAGAACACTTGGTGATCCAAGGAAAGGATCTAAGAGCATAGACTAGGCTAGTCTATCCCATACCCTATCCCATCAAATTGGTATTAGAGCAAGTTAAAGATTTGGTGGACTATGCATGTCTCTATATTATGGTGAATCAGTAGGGAAGAACATAATGGTCACTAACATAGAGGTGGCTACAGAGGTAGAGGAGCAGAAGGAGAAGAACAGACTCCTTGAAGAAGCTATGAGTGAGATAAGGGACAAGTTGCAAGAAGTGGTGGATCAGAGGACACATGGACCTTGGGGTGAGGACACCAAGGATAAAGGCAAGAAAACTATTGATATAGATGACATTATACCTAAACCAGACCCCTTGATCAATGAAGAACCTTTTGTAAAGGCCATTAAGGCTTTGAATACCAAAGCTTTTGAAGGATTGCCACATTTCAGTGGAAGGATGGACATTGACACTGTCATGGAATGGATTGAGGGTATGGAGAACAACTTTGAGTGTGAAGGAGTGAAAAAAGCTCAAAAGGTTAAGGTTGCCAAATCAAGACTAAGGGGAGCAACCTTGACATGGTGGAAGTACCTGCAAGAAGAGAGAGTTAGCATGGGGAAGCTACCTATTGCAAATTGGAAGGCCATGGTGAGTAAGATCAAGGAGAACTACTTACCAGAGGATTATGAAGTCCAACTTCATAAGAAGAGATAGGGATTGAAGCAAAAAGACCTTGATGTGACCTCCTACACCGAAGAGTTTGAAAAGCTTTATCTTAGATCCAAAGTCCAAGAAGAGGAATCTATCAAGGTGGCTAGGTATCTAAGCGGCCTAAAGTGGAACATTCAAGAGGAAATAAGCCTATGGACTCCCACCACTATCCAAAAATGTCATCAGCTTGCTGCCAAGGTGGAAGAGAGGAACAAAAGGAAAGGAGACTCTAATAATAGGGGTAGAGGCAGAGGTAGAGATCAAATGAATCACCGAGGTGGTTACCAAAGCAAGGCAAATGAGCAAAGGAACCAAGGAGAATCCAAGTTGACTGAACATGGCAGTGAAACCAATCTAAGAGGAGGCCATTCTAGAGGAAGAGGTGCACAAGGGGGTCCAAGTAGGGGTAGAGGTACTGGTAGGGGTAACTCCTACTTTGCAACCATGAAATGTTACAACTGTGGTCAACTGGGACACCCAGCCTATAGATGTCCTGACAAGCCTACATCATCAAGCGATGGAAAGAGGGTTGCTTATGCTCATGAAGACACATCAAGAAGCAAGGCACCTGAGGTGGACCATATTGAATCAGAGATTGGCAAAAATCTGATGTTCAATAGGGTCTTGATAAGACAGTCGGTTAAGAATGAACCTAAGCATAGGAGAGCATTGTTTAGGGTGAGATGCAAGATCCTTGGAAAGGTTTGCAAGGTGATAGTTGATTCAGGGTCAACTGATAACATAATATCAGATGAGGTAGCCAAGAAGTTGAATCTCACAAGGATACCCCACACTAACCCTTACAAGGTGACATGGTTGAATCATGAGCAGAGTGTGCTTGTCAATGAACAGACTTGGGTAGAGTTCTCTATTGGAGGATACAAGGATAAGATCCTTTGTGATGTGTTACCCATAGATGCCTGTCACCTATTGCTAGGTAGACCCTAGAAATTTGATAGGAAGGTGATCTATGATGGAGAGGAGAACTCCATTTCCTTCAAGAAGGATAGCAAAACCTTTAAGATTCAGTCTTTGACAGAGAATGATGAGGGAACCTCAAGAACACCTAGTGTCTTATTGACTACTGGTAAAGAGTTCTTACACTTGCTACATGAGGAGGAGATAGTGAGGTGTGCCATCTTTGTGAAGCCAAAGGAGGAGGAAGACAAGTTGCAGGCAGAGGTACCCAAGGAGGTGAAGCAAATGTTGCAAGAGTATAAGGACACAGTGAGTGATGGAGCACCTGCAACACTTCCACCAAGAAGGTCTATAAGCCATCAAATAGACTTTGTTCCTAGTGCATCCCTACCTAATAAAGCTGCATATAAGCTCACACCTAACCAAAATAAGGAGGTGGCAAGGCAAGTGCAGGAGTTGTTGGAACAAGGACTGATCAAGAAGAGCATCAGCCCATGTGCAGTCCCAGTAGTGCTAGCATCAAAGAAGGGAGGCAAGTGGAGACTTTTCACTGATTCAAGGGAAATCAATAGGATCACCATAAGGTATAGATTTCCTATTCCTAGAATAGAGGATCTAATGGACTGTTTAGGAAGTGCTATGTATTTTACCAAGTTGGACCTTAAAAGTGGTTATCATCAGATTAGAATTAAGGAGGGGGATGAGTGGAAGACTGCTTTTAAGACCACAGAAGGATTGTATGAGTGGCTTGTGATGCCATTTGGACTCACCAATTCCCCAAGCACCTTCATGAGGTTGATCAGTGAGGTGTTAAAGGACTTCACAGCTAGGTTTGTGGTGGTGTACTTAGATGACATACTCATCTTTAGCAGAACCAAAGAGGAGCACCTTGAACACTTGAGGTTAGTCCTAGAGAGGTTACATGAAGAGAAGTTGGCAATCAACTTAGAGAAGCGTGACTTTTTGAAGCAAGAGTTGGTCTACTTGGGATTTGTGGTGTCTAAGGGAACCTTAAAGATGGATCCAAGCAAAGTGGAGGGAATCTTGAATTGGCCTTCCTCTAGAACAAGGACTGAAGTTAGGATTTTCCATGGTTTAGCTCAATTCTATAGGAAGTTTGTGAGGAACTTCAGTGGCATATATGCACCAGTCTTTGACACCATAAAAGGAGGCCTTAAAACTAAGTTCAAATGGACTAAATAGGCTAATAAAGCATTCCAATTATTGAAGCAAGAAGTAGCCACAAAACCCATCCTAGAAGTGGAATTGTAGTAGGGGGTGTATTGAGTCAAGAGGGAAGGCCAGTGGAATTATTCAGTGAGAAGCTTAATGAGGCCAAGAAGAAGTACTCAACCTATGACCTAGAGTTGTATGCACTAGTTCAATCTCTCAAAAAGTGGAGGCATTACCTACTCCCAAAGGAATTTGTGGTGTTCACAGATAACCAGGCTCTAAGTTACATTAACACTCAAGAGAAGCTTAGCAATAGACATTTGAAATGGATGGAATACCTCCAATCCTTTACTTTTACCATCAAGCATAAAAAGGGGTAACTCAACAAGGTGGCAGATGCTTTAAGTAGGAAGTTGTTGACAGTTCAAGAGTTATAGTTGCACAGCATAGGAATAGAAGGTTTCAAGGACCTCTATGAAGTAGATGAAGACTTCTCATCAGCCTACAAGGTTTGCAAAGAGTTTGAGAATCATTTTCATGGTGAATATGCATATTACACTCTCCAAAATGGTCTCTTGTTCAAAGGTAATCATTTATGTGTGCCTAGAGGATCCATGAGAGAAAACCTCATCCAAGAAAAACACAATGCTAGTCTAAGTGGACACTTTGGAGTCAACAAAACTTTGGATCTAGTACAGAAGTACTACTATTGGCCCAAGTTGCCAAGAGATGTGAGAAAGTATGTGGAGCAATGTGGTGTGTGTCAAAGGGCAAAAGGAGGATCAAGTAATGCAAGCCTCTATCAACCATTACCAGTCCCAAATAGGCCTTGGGAATGTGTAAGCATGGACTTTGTAGTAGGACTCCCCAAGACAAAGATAGGTGTGGATAGCATCTATGTGGTAGTAGATAGATTATCCAAGATGAGCCATTTCATTCCATGTAGAACTACACATGATGCTAGCTATATTGCACATCTCTTCTTTAAGGAGATTGTAAGGATTCATGGACTCCCATTAAGTATTGTTTCAGATAGGGACAGCAAGTTCATGGGCCATTTTTGGCAAACCTTGTGGAGGAGACTAGGAACTAATTTATCATTTAGCTCAGCTTACCATCCACAAACTGATGGTCAAACTGAAGTCATTAATAGGGTGTTAGGAAACTTGTTGAGGTGTCTAACCAAGGAGTATGGGTAGACATGGGATCTAGTCATTCCACAAGCGGAGTATGCCTACAATGATAGTGTAAATAGGACCACTAGAAGGAGTCCTTTTGAAGTTGTTTATGGTAGACATCCAAGGGGAGTGTGTGAACTAAAAAACCTTGGTTCCATGGAGATGAAGAGTGGCCAAGCAGAGGACTTCACTCAAACCATCAAGGAGGTCCAAGAACAGGTCAAGAAAGCCATCCTAGAATCTACTCAAAAACTGAAGGCAAAAGTGGATGAAAGAAGGAGAGAGGTTCAGTTCAAAGTGGGTGACTATGTGATGGTCCATCTAAGCAAAGCTAGAATGCAAAGTGGCAAGCCTACTAAACTGCAAATGAAGAGGGTAAGACCTTGTAGAATTTTATCCAAATATGGTGAGAACGCCTACAAGGTTGATCTCCCTTCAGATTTGGCTATATCACCAGTCTTCAATGTTGTTGATCTGATAATGTACAAGGGTGAAATAGCAGGGCAAACTGAGAATCCAGCCAAGGTACTATAGGACTTGGATGTGAATGCCTTACCTCAAGTGAAGTAGCCCATAGCAGAGGAGATCTTGGATTCAAGGGTGAAGAAGACTACTAGACACTAGGTCTACATGGAGCACTTGGTGAAGTGGGCAGGTCAACCTATGTCTGAAGCTACTTGGGTTGAAGAGAGTAGGTTCAAGAAGCTTGGCATTGATCCGACTCTTCTCACTCCCCTAGTTCTTTAGTTTGTTGCAGAGGGGGAGTATGGTGCAGGAGCACCCTTCAAAGGGCTCTTTAAAGGGCTCCCACCATTTTATTTTGTTGTGTTCTTGCTTATTTAGGAAGCCTTTGTAAATGTAATAAGAGCCATGAGCTCATTGGTCTTATTTAGGTCCTAGTTTAGGTCCTAGGTTCTTAAGTCTAGGTTGAGTTTTCTTGTGGAGTAGAGGGTATGTGTGCCTTTAATGCTTTTGGGGTCCTTTTAGCATGGTGGTGCCCATTGGATAACCCAATGCAGGCCTAGGAGTTAAGAAAAGAAATTTTGGAAAAGTTGCTCAAAAGTTGCATGACAACTTTTCAAAGTTGTCAAGCAACTTTTCCACCTGGTAGGTCAAAATCCTTAGCTTAGCATGGACAACCCTAATGTGGGCACATAGATCAAGTAAAGGGGACTATATGTAGTTGCAAACCCTAAGATGAGGTGTTGGATGTTAGTTTTGTACGGCCCAAGGAAAGTGACTTGACTGCGACTGTAATTTTGTTGCCAGTCGGCACAAGTGGAGCAATGAAGGATTGATAATGGATTGATCTTCAAACAAAACTATGTTGAGAGTCTTATATGGTGTATATGCCTTCATTTTGAGCATTTATATTAGGTTTTTTTTTGCAGGTGTTGTGTGTTTGTAAATACTTGTAAACTTTCTCCTTACTGTCCAGTTTTGGACTGGTTTGTGTCAATGGGTTGACAACTCCTTTCCCCATTGTGGAATCACCATGAAACCATGGGGAATAGGATTACAGGTGCTGTACATTACTTCAAAGCAAGTAGGTCCCTTGAAGATGCAGGGAAGCCATCCAAAGATCCACTCCTAGGTGAGACTGGACAGTGCTTGGCTAGAAAGGGTTAAAGTTGCAGAGGTCCGTGAAAGCAAGGAAGGTCAGAGGAGGATGCACCCTTTGGAGGAGTTGTAGAGGGGTGTTTGGAGCACCATTGGTGATAAGGAGGAGCTTCCACCAATCTAGACAAGGTGGTAAAAACATCAAACCAACACTGTGACCTTGGCAGGCCTAAAAAACCCTCTTTAAAACCCTTAAAAACCCCAAAATTCACCTAGGGCAATGTACGGACACTTGGAGGCCCAAAACTAGAAAAATATTTGAGCCCTTACCAAATGATTAGCAATTATTTTGGGAAGTTTTACAATCATATGCATCGTCTACAAGAGGTAGCCCTAAAAGTCTGGATTGGAGGCCTAATTAAGCACATTCCTTGTAGCCCTATTTTGTAGGAAAAAGGCAAAATAGTGAAATCGGTAAGGGGTTGGAAGGTTAAAACCTCTTGGGGGGACATTAATGGATGGAAAGCCATGTTTAAGACCTATCCTATCATTTCTAGGACCTAAGAAGGTGTGGGACAAGCCAAACCCTTGTTAGCCTAGGTAAGGGTTCTTTGAATCTCATGAGTAGGTGAGACCTTAGGAGAAGTATTTCAAGTTGTTGGTGGGTGGATTGGGCAAGGTCAGGGGATTCCACAAATAAGGGAAGTCCTAGAGACCCTAGGGTGTGGTTAGAACACCTGGTGATCCATGGAAAGGATCTAAGAGCATAGACTAGGCTAGTCTATACCATACCCTATCCCATCACCCTCCCGACTGCATGGTCTACCAGTTGGCTATGTTATCAATTGCATAGTACTAGTGTAGATGTTGTCAAAAAGATAATATAATGTTAGTGTAGTCACATAAATCTGTCCACTTAATTAAATAAATACTTAGTATTTATTTGATTATTTAACCATCAATTAATAATTAATTAAATTAATATTTAATTAATTCATCTTAACCCTCTTCTCCTATTAATTAAATAAATTATTCAATTTATTTGATTTAATTCACTTAACCAAATTCAGACCATTAATTAAATAAATAAATCATATTTATTTAATTAAATCTTCTCTCACATTTAAATAAATTAATATTTATTTAAATCCCCCAAAATCCCACCTCTCACATTTAAATAAATTAACATTTATTTAAAATCACCTTTATCCTCTACCCACTTGCATTTTCCTACAAAAGCAAGTTGCACAATTATTTTAAATAAATAATTTATTTAAATCACCTTTATCCTCCACCCACTTGTATTTTCCTACAAAAGCAAGTTGCACAACTATTTTAAATAAATTATTTATTTAAAATCCTATTTATCCTCACCCACTTGAAACCTTTAATGGTTTCCCTTAAAGTATTCAAACTTGATGGCTTTAAAAAGTCTTCAAACTTGATGGCTTCCCTTAAAGTCTTCTTAAGACTTTAATGGTTTTCCTTAAAGTCTTCAAGCCTTTAATGGTTTCCCTCAAAGTCTTCAAGCATTTTAATGCTTTATCTTCTTTTTCTCATTTAAATAAATTAATATTTATTTAAATATTTATCCAAATGCAACTTACACCATTTAATTGAAATAAATGATTTTATTTTAATTGAAAATACCAAAATTTCTCCCACTTACATTTTCCTACAAAATCCACTTGTATGCCTAAACCCCTTCTAAATTCTTCTAAACCCTTCCTAATTAGCCTAATCCATCCCCTAAATATTGTCACATTCCTAAGCAAATTGGAGTCACTTCTCAAAGACTCCAAAGTCTTTGAAAAGCAATTAATGCTTTGTGTGTTCAACAAATTAACCCTCAAAGTCTTGGATAACCTTTGAAAGCTTTCAACCTTCAACCACTAAATGGCTCAAAGTCTTTGAAAACCATTGAAGGCTTCCAACCTTCAACCACTTAATCCCCAAAGTCTCCAATAACCATTAATGGTTAATTCAACCCTCCCACATGGTTAAAACATTTGTTTTGACTCAACCTCTACCCAACCCAAAGGTCTCATCAGGCCATTAATGCTTTGACCATGATTATCTCTTAAACATTTGCACAAAGGTTTATCCTTGGATTAACTCTTAATCCAATGGGTAATCTTAATTTAGACTTGACCCTTACCTTCTAGATAACCATGAGGTCTTCTCAGGCCTTTAATGCCTCCAACCTCTTCTCTCAACCCAATCCTATGTTGAAACTTGTCACCATTTTATTGGTGCCAATTGTACACATGGATCCCCAACTTTCAATCCTAACCCTTGTTAAGATTGCTCAATCTTAACCCTTCATTTCCCTATTTCTTCTATAAATAGAACCCTTCTCCTCAAGCAAAAGGAGAAGCATTTTAGAGTATTGTTGTTATACTGGCATTAGCATAGAGCTTTTTCATAGCATCACTATCTACTCTTGCATAGTATTTGCTTATCATATTCAACCATCTTGAATCTCCATATGGCATCCATGGCTAGTGCTAAAAGCTGAGAGCTACACTCATTCGGGACTTGGAGAGGAGAGAAACAAGGGAGAAGCATCAAAAGGCATCATGGAAGCATCTTAGGGAGGCTCTTCTCCTTTCTTTTATTTTGTTAAACTTCTTTCATGCTTTTTGAAATCTCTCTTGATATGTTTGGAATGGTTTTTAGTTCTTTGTTTTGTTTTTATGGTTGAAACTAACTTATTAACATTGAACTTTGTTGTTGCCTTGTCCCCATTTCCATGACATCAGTTAGTAATTACTATCAGATATGATAAAGCCAAATGGTGGCTGACATCAAAGAGGCAATCAATGGCAAATAAAGGTGACATGGTTAAGATGCGGTTTGTTTGTGCGAACTAATTTGGCACGGTTTAGCCAGGTCCTCGAGTTCCTCAACCTTTATGAGCTCAAGATAAATAAAGGAATGCCTACCTAATTTAAAAACATCAAACTCCTCCCCTTTCTTTCTCTGTTGTTATACAATGGATGCACCGATATTGTTGGAGGCAACCTGTCGTCAGATTGCGTTTTTAGGCAAAATTTCTAATAAACGCCTGCAATTGGTTCTTTCCTCAAGTCATTCTTTGATCCTGAATTGTGTAAAAAGAATTTTGGGGAAGGAATTCTTATAATCCATACCACATATATATAGCCAATGCAAACATTTCAGCTTTCTTTCTAGCAACGCTGCTCTATATGGGGACTAGTAAGCAAAGAGTGAATCTTCTCACCCGAATGGTGTTCGAACACCGCTTCCTTGGGGAAATTGACATTGTTTTGGATAATATCGATGATAATCTCAGAATGCCCTTTCCTTGAAGTTATTATATGAGTTTGGAAAATGGTGTGGAGGTGAGGAAAGAGGTGATAGTAACCTCCCTTGATTTCACTACCTTGGAGGCCTCCTGGCCTATCATTAACAGAAATATTGGTTTCCTTTACAAAGTTGTCGAAATACTGCCCAGCTTCACGACTGCCTGGAGAAGAACCTATATTCAGGATGAAGTTCTTTCGAGTAGAGGAGATACTAGTATTCTGGCCAGCAGTGACATAGACGATGGCAACTCTTGGGGTCTTGGTCATGGAGAAGAGTGGATTCCAGACGATTCCTGTCACCCTCGAGAAAAACCGGAATCGATGGCTCATACTCCTTGCGGAAATGATTTCTCGGTAATATTGGATGTTGTTGCTTCTCTTGCATAGAGTGATGATGCCCCAGATACAAGCTCTGAAGAATCTTGAAATGTATTAGCCTCCTCGGCTCTGTGTGTCAGTCCTCTTTGTAACTCCATTTCTCAAGTTCCTTTGTACTGTTAAGTAGATTATAGGCCTATGGCCAAATTAGGCATAGTAACAACCAGCATTTTATTCTCCTCTGACTGATTTTGTTTAGGTGGATGGTTGTTAGCCATGGAAATCTAGAAATGTAGGATCCTTGCCAGCTTGGTTGGTTTTTGGTTGTTGTTTGGTGCAATGGTAGGGGGTTTTCTTCCTAGTTCTTTACCTCTATGACTCTTTCTAAACCAGGTTTGTATTTTTCAAATTTTGATTAATACAAGGGTGATGCCCCTCTACAATTATTAATCTATTAAAAAAAAAAAATGAGCGACATTTATTTCATAATGCAGTTTTTAGAAACAAAATAATTTTTTAATTTATGAAACATAAATCATTAACATTGACATCTAGTGCATGCATATTTTTTAACTATTTTTTGTTGCAAATTTTTATTATTATTTAGATTAATCATAATTTAAAATAATTTTATTCCAAAAAATGGCACTTTTTAATTCATTCCAACTATTTATTTTTCTTTTGTTAAAATAAGGACATCAATATATAGTACAAATGTAGTTTTAAATTTATTTCAATTTTTTATTTTGCATGTTTAGAAAATAGAGACCCTACCATTGAGTCTAAAAGGCCCAAAACCCCCTATTTTCATATATAATACTTCATATTTTAGCAATTAATTGTTTTGGCAATTTATTATTGCATAATTATCTTACATTTGAGAGCTAAATGAGCATCATCAAGGATAATCTTAATTTTGATGGTCAAATTACCATCATAGAAAACTAACCATTATTAAGGGCTTAATTTTTCTCCCTCAATTCCTTATTGGGCAATATTTTGGGAGCCATAACTTTTGACCTGGGTATTAGATTTTGGTGAGTGATATGATTCGAAGCACTTTCTATCGGTGTGAATCTTCTTATCATATTTTTATATAGTTAGTTTTATTGTTGATTAAAGTCAACTATACCATTTTGACCTTCGAAATCATAACTTTTTGCCCTAATCTTTATTTTTTGCAATTCTTATGGCTCAGAAAGGTCTAAAAGAGTTCTATAATCTTGTCTGTGAACTTTTTCTAGATTATTCCCTAGGCATATTTTATTTCACTTTTTGTAAGTATCACATTGTGTTTGATTACTTGGCAATCTTTTTTATTAAGTCCCTGGTATACTTTTTAACATGGTTGGTGGTGCTTTCACGGCAAGCCTTTCGGCCCCAGACGAAATGCATTTGACCCAGAGCTATGAATCATTGAGGTCAAAATTGAGGGACCTCATCCCCATTTATCAAAGATCGATCTCAACAACACCACCACCACCAACAAACTAATACTCTATGGGAATAACCCCAATTACTTGGACATATTGATTCTTAGAGAGGTTTTGACATGTTTGGAAGGATTCATTTGTAGCATTCATCGTATTTGGGCGTATAAATTTGCTATGGAGCATTTCTATATTTTTTAATTTATGATATCTTTCATAGTTTAATTTATTATGTATTTTTTCATTTCATCTTTCTCTTCTCATAATAAAAAATGAAAATTGTAAGCAATGGAGAGATGGCATTGTAGATACCTAAAAAATGATTATACCTAACACACTTATTTTTAGCCTATCATAAGCTATTAATTAAATAAATATTTATTTTTTATTTAATTGATTTATCCTACTTTATCCTAGACTTGAATTGAATAAATATTTATTATTTATTTAATTAATTTACCACTCACCTTTATATTTGTCCTTGTCCATTTAATCCTAGGCATCAGACTTATTAACATGGATCACAATCTAAACTTATCATCAAGACACAAGTATCCCTTTCACATGTCTAACTAAAACCTTGTTCACATTCATTTTTGGTGATTTTTTGTTTTCTTTTTAGTTCCATGTTTCATTTTAGCACCTTTGACTATGATTTAGTACTCTTTTTGCATATCTAGTGGTACCCTTGCTACATATATTGGTGTCTTTGATCATAGATTAGAGGCCCTACTACACAAATCAATGTCCTTTATTGTTGGATTGGTGTCCTTGTATCTTATATTATAACTCTTGTTCTATATAATTGTTTGGTTCATGTAGGGTTTACTAGGGTCTTTCTATTTACTTATATTTTTGTTTTGGATCTTCTATTTTTAGCATTGTAACTCGTAAACCCCTAATTAGGCTTGTACAATTCCATGCCTAGGTTAGCACCTGCCTTAGTGTGTCCCATTTCATTTTGCATTTACAAGGTTCCTTTAAGCATTTCATTATTAATTTAATTAAATCTAATGTCCTCTCTCATCAATTCACATGTTATAAAATTGGGACCTTATCCCTAAGTGTGCCCCTTTTTATTTCATTTTAATTAATCTTAATAAAGTCCTAATTCTAACCTTCAAAACACATTTTTGCATATCTAAACACCTTGGAAAAAATTCGGCCAGACTAGTGCAACCACCACATCGATATCAAATTTTTCTCCTTGAATTTTGAGAGATTAATTTGGCAGTATTATAATATTCAAATCCCACTTTGTGCTAGATTTCATTAATTCTAGGTCATCCTATGATCAAAATCAAAGATAGGGTTTCATATAAATAACCTTTTCTTTCCTAATTTGATGGATCTATTCTCTAGAAATTGAAGGAGCCTCTTATGAAGTGAAAGTACAAGTTTATGTGAAGCCTACAATCAGAAAATTCATCATCAATTAAGTCTTCATCAACCTTTTTCATCAATCATGGAATCTTAGAAGATGTTGAAGAATATTAAGAAGATCATTGACTGTTGATTGGCTTGGACCTCTCCCTTAGGATTTGGTATGATTTCATATTATTTTCATATCTCTATAATATTTTTCAGATCTACATATCATTCATTTTCAGATTTATATTATTTCTTTAGATACATATTGCATTTGTGATTTGAAGCATTTACATTATGTTCATTGAGGGTTTTTACTCCAAACAAAGGGTAGAACTCTAATTTTTCATTTTAGCTCATAAAAATATTACAAACACATGAGATTCTAGGTCACACACTTTTCAATACGTTATTGGCAATTTGTGGAGGTGTAAATCACCAAAAGAAGGGGTTTGACTTAGGCAAAACCCTATATAGCCACCCATACACCATTTTCCAACTTGTAGATTTTTGTCGAAGAGGGCGATTTCTAGGAAGTCTCAACAACCAAGCACAAGTCCATTTGAAAAATTTGGTCTCAGACTGAAGTGTCTAGAACTCTAGTCCTAGACCAAAGCACCAAGTGCCCTCGTCCTCCTTAGTCAATTGCCATTTTTAGTAGTTCAACTCCAGAGAACTTCAATTTGTAGATCCTCAGTTTCCAACTTAGTATAGTGACATGGATCAGATCTCTTAGTGCCCTGGTCTAACTCAATCAAGGTTAGATTTCAGTATCAAGTGCACTTCATAATTCCTCTCTCAGATCTGCTTTCTAGATCTCGTTTTCATTTCCGTATCAATACATTCTTGTAGTTTACTTATTTGATTTAATACATCCTATTAGGTTATTTTGTTTATCAAATCACCACATCTATCTCATTTTGGAGTACCTATGTTTTGTTTAGTTTTATGATTATAATAGATTTAATGAGCAAGATAGGGAAGGACAGGAAAGGGAGAAAGATGGTAGTTGAGGAGGAAAGAGATATAGATAGAGAGAGGGAGAAGTTTAGAGGTAGGGAGAAGGTAAGGGAAAAAATTAGAGAAGGATCTAGATAAGAGATGAAGGAGAGGTGGAGATAAAGGTGGATAAATGAGATAGATAAAAAGTAAGGGAGAGAGAGAGAGAGAGAGAGAGAGAGAGAGAGAGAGAGAGCCTCAACTCTATATCCTATCATAAACCCTACAACCTATAATATATACTCTCAACCTTGTACACTCAATCCTAAACACTATACCCATAAACCCTCAATGCTAAACCCTAAACCCTATGTAGTTAACCCTAACACCTACACACAACCCAAAACTATATACACATAACCCTAAATCCTAGATATCCTATATTGTCAACCCTAAACCCTATCCATTAACTCTACATACTAAATCTATATCATTAACCTTAAACCCTATCCCTTAACCTTACACCCTAAATCCAATAGGTTAAAACCTAAACTGTAAACCCTATATTATCAACCCTAAATCATATCCCTTAACCACGTGCCCTCAATCCAATAGGTTAAATTGTAAACTATATAACCTAAACCATTAACCCTATACACTCAACCCTAAATCATAAACTTTATCCCTTAACATGAGACCCTAAGGCCTATATTGTAAATTGTCAACCATATGCCCTATACCCTATACCGTATACCCTATACCTTCTACCCTATAGAGAGGTTGTAGGTCCAAAACCCTATACACTCAACCCTAAATCCTATGACCACAACCCTCAATCCTAAATCCTATACCATATACCCTCAATCCTAAACCTATATAGAGGTCACACACCCAAAATCCTATAGGGTGAACCCTCAAGCCTATACACTCAACCCTAAACTGCCAACCCTATGTTATGAAAATGATGTCTCAACCTTGTAAAAATCAAAAAATAATACTGGTGCACTTAGAATGTTGAAAAAACACGGTGTTGAAGTGCATTTGTATGCTAGAAAATGATTGCTCGATTTTTTCTACTAGTGTAGTCTATGTACTGCATAAGTGATTCTAGAATGCTTAATAGTTGATAAAGCCACATTTTATGTATAAATTATCATTGTAAATCTTATCCATTTATGATTAGGTCATATATCTAACAGTGGATATTTTGTATGTTTTCTTTTCCCTAGAAAGAAACCCTATATTATAAGGGTATTGTATTATGGTTAGGAATTATGATGTATTATCAAATCCTAATAGCTACTGAATTGCCTCTATTTTCCATTGGTATACTCCTATGAAAAACTTAATTTGAAAGTATATTGTAACTTTTTGTTGATTTCTAGATAATATGTTGGATGGCTTTTGGAGAGTGGGTTTTTTCTCTCAATAGTTTTTTATCTCAATAGTTTTTCCCCTTGTAAATAATTGTGTTGTGGTGTGTGTGTTATTTATGTTTGATTTTGTTAATTTTATATAACTGTTATAAATATTGGTAAAAAAAATTGCATTACCCTCCTCTCAAGATTAGTGTAGGAAGTTATTCTGCTACTTAACTTTGTTACATTCTATATCCTAAAAAATAAACCCTATCCCTAAAAGCTAGGCCCTAGAGGCTATACGCTAGACCCTAAACCATATTCCTCAAATCCTAAACCCTATACCCTCAACCCTAACCTTGCATAGAGGTTGTGGCCCAAAAGCCTATAGGCCAAACCTTCAACTCCTAACACACACCTCCATATCATCAACCATTTACCTTATCCTTCAAATGTAGGCCCTAGAGGCAATATGTTATACCCTCAAACCTATGTCCTCAATCCTAAACCTTATATTTTATGTACCCTTAACCCTCAACCCTATACACTTAAACCCATTCCCTACACCCTAAATTTACAACCTTATACCCAATACCCTCAATCCTAAACCCTATAGAGAGATTTTAGGCTCAAAAGCCTATAGGATAAACCCTTAATCATAAACCACTAACTATATAACCTCAACCCTAAATTTTATCCCCCAACCTTGGGACCTATAAATTATATGATAAAAAATCAATAATATACAATCAAACCTAAACCCTATACCCTTAACCCTTAACTCTATAGAATGTTCTTATGCCCAAAACCCTATAAGCTATACCCTCAAACATATACACTCAACCCTAAATGCACAACCCACAACCTTAGCTCTCAATATTAGGGCCTAAATCCTATACACTAAACCCTAAACCATACACACTAAACCCTATACACTATACACTTAACCCTAAACACTTTTAGTCAAACCTAGGTCCTAAAGCTTATATGTTAATCCCTCAACCATATGCATTAACCCTAATATCTATACCCAAATTCCTTAACCCTTTAACCCTCTATATTCAATCCTAAAATTTATACCCTTAGCCGTGAACCCTATCCCTCAATCCTAAGACATAAGACCTATATAATAAACCCTCGAACATGTATACACTCAACCCTAGACCCTATACCATTAGACCAAAACTAAATATCATATACTATCAACCCTGAATCTCATCTCTCTTCTCTAGACCTTATAACTCTAAACACTCAATCTTGTACCCTATACCCCCAATCCTAAACCCTATATCGTAACCAATGTCAACCCCAAACCTTATGGAGACATCCTAGGCCCAAAATCCTATAGGCTAACCTTATCCACTCGACACTAAGCCATATAACCTAAACCCTAAACCTTATCCCCCAAGCCTATACGCTCAATCCAAAACCCTATACCATCAACCTTAAATCCTCAACCCTATAAACTCAACTCTCAAACATAAAACCCATACACTAAACCATGAATCCTATACCCTATACATTATAAGAGAGTTAGATAAAAAGAGAGAAAGAGATACATGACATAAAATGAGTAGAAAAGGAGGGAAATAGGTAGAAAGAGGAAGATAGAGAAATTTCAGAAAAAAAGAGTACAAAGGGGTGAAGGGAGGGAGTGAAAGGTAGGGAGAGATACATAGATTTGCAAGGAGAGAGAGGAATAGATATATTTTGGGGGGAGGGATGGAGGCACATAGAGAGGAATATTGAAAGAGAGAGATATCAAGAGAGTTAGAGATAAAGGTGAAGGGATAGGGAGTTGGAAAGTTAGAATAAATAACATGATGTTTTAAGTGTAGGCCAAAATACGAGCATATTTGTAATGGCCAAAACATGAGCTCATTTTTCATCTCCATAGAACACATAAATTTTTTGTGGAGCTAAAAATATGAGTGTGTTTTAGCTTTTACATACAAAACACGTATGTTTGTTGGCTGTGACTAAACACATACACATTGTGTCTTGTACTTAGGCTTGGATGGTTCATTTGCCTTATTTGGACATAACTTTTTTCTCCATTCTTGTTTCTAATTTTGATCATCATCAGCTTAACATGTTATAAATTGAATCTTAGTAAAATTATCAACATAATTTCACATGTCTTCTAATAATATGTGTAACCCTATAATTTCTTTTAGATTTGCACTATATTAATATTTATTTTTAATTTATTTCATTAATATTTCCAAGGTTATCCAAGACATATATGTATTAACTTTTTTTAATAACTTTTTACCTGCTTATCCAAATTTGAAAAAAGAATACAATAATGTTCTAAACGCCATATTTTATACATTCAAAAAATTGTATTTCAATTATTTTGGTGCAATCTATGTGACCCACACACTCGGTGATTTGATTTTCAAGATGCATCCACTTTGAAAAATTATTTAAAAAAACACACACAGTATTACTCACTATTAACTATATTTCTACTAGTAGGTTTTTCAAAATAATAAAAAAAAATTGAAGGGTGAACAACATAAACTATTTTGTGTTTTGTTGTAAAAATGGAACCCTTTTGTGGGCATGAACCATTTGATCCTCCTAATTTTATCTATTTTTGAAAACATAATTTAGTAGTTTAGAAATTAGATTTAGTATTCTACACCTCTTGTTGTTGTTGTATCTTCAATATTTCAGTGCATCAATTTAAAATTACTCCTCCAAGTTCAGGTTTAACTGGTTTCAGAAAAGAAAAGAAAAAAAAGTGGCAACTTTTGACCCTTTTTCATGTACCATCTTGGTACACATAGCTCCCTTCCACAACATTGTCTAAAGATACTCTTAAAGAAGCAACCTTTTTTTCTTTGTTTCTTAAGATACATGTTTATCATTGTGTCCTCTCTCAAACAGTATGAACATCATATATTTTATTGACCTTTGTTTTTCTCTTCCTTTATTATCATCTCCTAGCACAATGCCAATTGTTCAATTTCTAATCAAATCTTCTCTAGTACATCATTTTTTTTAGTTATCTACTCTTCTATGCCTGGGTTGTGCTTCAATGTGGTAGGACAAGGTTACAACACCTAAAAAGGTATCAAATATGCTTCCATGATTTCGTTGTCTAATCATGAACTTTTTGCTTCTTTGTTGAAGGTTCCTCTAGTTTCTAGGAGACTTTTCTGAACATCTTATTATAATATTTAACTATTTATCCCTTCTTATGTACCAAGCCTCATATCTTTCTTACACTCTCAAATGGTATTAAGACTAGTGGTGAGAAAAAAAATACTCTACATCCTACTTCTTTAGATTTCAATGTGGTCATGGCTTCCATTACTTCAAATGAAAATATTTTTTTAGATCTTTCCTTGTAGGACGAGTGTTTGATAAGTACTACAAACTTATTTGTGGTCTCATATTACAAAATTGGAGGACACGCCTAAGGGGTTTCTCTCCTCCTTAATGATAATTTCAACATAATTACTATCTCATCTTTTTTATCTTTGGATATTATTGTTAATGAGTTTTCACATTCATTAACTCAATCATTTGATTTTGAATCTTCATTGATTGGGATAGCTCCTAATTTTTTTGTGGCATATTTAATCTTGAAGATACATGATTATTTTTAATTGACACCCATCTCGAGACTTCATTCCTCATCAATTTGTTTAGAGATGGATTTGCTTCCAAATCAAAAATTGGACTTGTTTCTTCCCAAAGGAATTTTTTTTTTTCATTATTGGCATAGAAGCTACTTCATTATGGGGAGATATTGGATCTCTTTTTCCTTCTTATGGGAGGGAGGGGGAAGAGATGGGTAGAGGGGAGAGGGTATTAATTATATATTTGTGATGAGTGTAGTCCTTATGGATCTTCAGTAATCCATTCATCACTCATCCATCACTTGTATACATTTGTTTATATCTTTTCTCTCTTTTAGAGAGAGATTTTTTCTCTTCTGGTTTTTCTCTTTTTCTCCATTTGTGAGAGATTGCATTTGGACCCATAATTATTATCATGTGTGTTTGTTTGCATTCTCCATAAGTTGAACTTAAGAGGGGGTGTTGGTGTGAACATTGGTGTTTCCTAACTAGTTTTCTCTTTGTAGTGTGATTATATAAGAAGTTATATACATTAAATTGATGTCAACTTATGAGTAACATTTATTTTCAAATAAACCCATATACATTGGTAGGGGTACACAATTTTTTTCTTTTTCAGTTTTGTAATTGTACACATAATGTAGATGTACTAAATAGACATTAGTATTTTAATTTTGTGAACCTCATTTTTAAATATTGTCATTAAGTCCATGATAGTGAATCCTTGATTTAATTTAATCATTCTTGAGAACTCTAATTTTTAATGAATTAAATTTGAGTAAATTCATTTAAAAATATTTATACATATTAAATTAGTAGAATTAATTTAACATAAAAATTAAATAAATTTTCATTAAGAAAAAAACTATTTCTAATATACAAACTTTAACAACTAATTAAAAAATACTCATAACAATAGAATTGAGAAAGGGCAAGTAATAATAAAAGAAGGTAACACATTTTTAAAAAATTATTATTTTGCACACCTTATAACAATTATCCTATTCATTAATTATTAGGTCGATAAGGTTTATTTATTCTTAGACAATCTATTACAACTTTGCTTCATATACTAATCAAAATTCATTGCCTTTTTTTTAGGGTCATGTATTGTTCTTGGGTCCATAGACTACTTTGACATCAAATATATTATTAAAATCTTTCATTCATCTATACATAAGATTCTACAATATAATTATAGTATTCTAATATTGTTAAAATTCAAAAAACTACATTTTATTAAAATTCTTTTTTTTTCACTAGACTCAATGACAATAAGAATAGGCCATCAAATTTACTCAACTTAGCAATGCAGTACCTAAACATTTCTAATTTTAACGTCCCAATTTTAATAATCTGCCTCCACAATGCTATTAAAACCCAAAAAATATGACAAAAAACTATGATTTTATAAAAATTTGAATTTTTTAAATGTACCATTTTATGTGGAGGATAGTGAGAGCTAATAGGTCCTTTTATTATTATCCAAATGTAAACAAGGGATAATTAAATGCTAAAAATGTCGTTTACGTTTTGTGGGCACCCAGCTTTCCAAAAACTGAATCTACTGCCCCTCACATTGGATTCCCAAATTTTGATAAGGGACAGGGCCCTCCTTACCATTCTCACCAAACCTTCTCCCGGACTGAATCGCATGTGATTGATGTTTTTGCTCACTGTAAACATTAACGCCAATCCTTACCAAGGAAAAATGTCTCTCAGTTTCCATTTCTATACTAGGGAAATATGAGATTGGGAATTGTAGGTACTGAAGAATCAATGCAAAAGAATTTATGGATGTTTATTGATTCATTCATACTTCGCTCTTCAAAAGTTATCTGTGAAGCTTTCTCGCGATACTTGGAATTGAAGTTAAAGGCAGGAATAATTGAGGACACAAAATTCAGGCTAGAGTGATGGCCATTTTCAGTTAAGCTTCAAGATGATCTTACAAGTCAGCTATACCTTTTATATACAGTTGATGTCTCATTTTTACAGTAATTTTCGTTTAGAAAGAGTAACAATTTCAGAGATGGGTAGGATATGTATGTACATAATTCCTGTATTCTTACCAAAATTAAACGAAGGGAACCTGAACTCTTTATGTTGCAGACAGAAAATAAAAAATAGAATCTTGTTGCTTCTTTTGAGTGCTGTATAAATCTACACTTTAGTAGTTTTTACTTTTAGTTTGTAAAACCCAATTTTTTTAGAGGTTGTGTCAGAGAAGCTAGATGATAACCAATAAAATAGGTATACATCGGAAATGGTGAAAGAAAAGTCCAATATCCATACAGAATTGCAACTCTAAAACAATATATTAAAGAAAAAGAATTGTACTGTCCATCAGGTTAAAAAAATATATGGGACAGACTCAAATCGATTTTTATAATTTCATCTTTTTAATTAATGTGATGATGAGTGCTCTTAACTTTTCAATGATCTTTTTATTAAAAAGTTTATACCAAAACCAGCTGTCAAGATGAAATGGAGGTTATATGATGAAAAATAAGATTTAAGGGCTATGTCTATAGATGAAATGCAGTAGCATTGGGATGGGTGACTTTGAGGTTCAATGGGAATGGGATGGGTGACTTTGAGGTCCAATGTTTCACTTTTGTGAATCATTCATTCTCATGAGAGATGGATTCTGGATTCTTGTAAACCACTACTTCTAAAACATAAATCAATGAATTTGACTTGAAAAATTATAGCAATATCTTAATTATTGAAGTGTTATAAAAACAAAGCTCTCTTCTAAAAAATAGAAAATTATAATATTTTTTGAATTCCACCACCAGCCGCCTAGTCTTCGGTCAATACAAGTAAGGAAATAGAAAATTATAATATTTTTGACGTCTACCAGCCGCCTAGTCTTCGGTCAATACAAGTAAGGAAATAGAAAATTATAATATTTTTGACGTCTACCAGCCGCCTAGTCTTCGGTCAATACAAGTAAGGAAATAGAAAATTATAATATTTTTGACGTCCACCAGCCGCCAGTTTTCGGTCAATAAAACTGAGAAAAAACACAGGGGAAGTGCCCTCCTTACCCACTGTAAGGAGAAAATGTCAAAGAACTGTGGAAAGCCAATCAGACACTTTACGTGCCGTGCCGCCTATAAGGTAGTACCCAAACCCTGCCGTTTGAAGTGTTAAGGCTTTTCTGTTCAATATTCAGTGCTAGTCATGGAGTTTCCAGATGTTTACGAGTGGATATGTCTTGCATGTGGATGGAAGGGACGAGGGATTGAATCGAACGAGCTTACCTTTTTTTATGATGGTAAATATTCAGTATCACTTTGCGCCAAGCCTTACGAAGAAAAAATGTCTCTCACTTTCAATTTCCTTGAGGGTAACAATTTCTTAGGGAAATATGAGATTGGGAGATATGATATAGGGAATTGTATGGAAGAATCAATGCAAAACAATTTGCTTCCAGTGCTGTTATGGATGTTTATTGATCCATTCATACTTCGTTCCTCAAAAGTTATCTGTACTGAAGCTTTCTCAAGATTCTTGGACATGTTCCGGGAATTGAAGTTAGAGCCACGCATAATTGAACCCAAAAAGTACAGGCTTGTATTTAACTCTCTAATCTGTGCTGGATGTACTTTTTTCCCAAATCCCATGGACGATGAACTTGTGCTCGAAATTTTGGCACAAACACAACAAAATACTCTGATACTCATGGGCTTGGAGGGAACACACCGTTTCATGGGTTTTTTGGCTTCCACTTTATTTTTGTTTAGCTTCTCATCCTCTAAGTTCCATCGTTCATGGACGCAAAGTATTTTTAAGAGGGAGTCAAGCAATCAGCGATTGTGGATGCAATGGATTTTTGAGAGAGTGTCAAGAATTTCATACAACTCAAGCACTGAGGGATCGTGGATAATTACGTCCTACTCTCCACTCTCCGCCTTGAAGACGGAAGAAAAATATTCGGGCTTCAGGGAAAAAGCACATCTAAAATGGGCCGATGTAGATCGAGATCGTCTACGTTGGGGTTTGAATAACCACCAGCTGCAATGCACTCTTCAATTCGAACCAGTTGTCAATGTCTGCTCCGATTGCATTAAAGTGTCCTTGCATCTGGATAACGTCAGGTGCGACGTGCTTTCTTTGGAAGGAATTTCAGATGAAAGTATACGTGGTTTACCAAAAGAACGACACTTCCCGGCCAAGATCTGTTTGACAATTGGCCCTGAGAATGGATTTAGCGTCCAGGGTGTTTCCTTGAGTGTCTCATCGTCCAACCCTATCACAGACATTGGTAAGGGGTACAACTACGAGGCCGCAGTCCAAACTGATATGGTGGGTCTCAAGGCTTCCAAATCAACTACATCCACAGAGAGGATCAAGAAATGGAACTTCCAGCACTCTGTCTTCAATAATACCAATGCAAAATTAGACTGGACTCTATATGATTCAACCACTGGGAAGCCAGTATTTAAGACTCAACCTCCAAAGATTTCAATTTTCAGCGGCAAATCTGTGAGTTCCTTTGATAAAGCTTTCACTGAGGAAGGAGGAGTAGTCTTTGCCAGGGACGATTATGGAAAGCCAGTAACATGGAAGATCTACAGGAATTTCGAGGGACAAACATTGAAATGGATTGTAAGAGCTTCCATCTGGTTAACCTATTGGCCAAATGCATACGGTATTCACTATTGCGAGACCAAACGCCATGATTTTCGTCAAGTAGTTGATCTAACATTGTCACACTCTTCGTCATCCTCATCCAATTGAATTTTCAGAGTGGTAGCCAATTTCAGGTAAGTTTCAAGAAAGCTTATCACTCTTATATTTCTTGTATATATAGTTAATACCTCATTTTAAAAGTGATTTTTAGTTTTTGAAAGGGTAGTTTGCCCAAAAAAACACAGAAATTTAGTTGTTCAATGATTGTTGTCCACTGTGATGTCTCCAGAAGTTTGTAATACTGCTTCAAGTTTAGATGTTTGGGCTGTATACGTTTGGGCTGTATACGTGTGATAACTCTCCAGAAGTTTGTAATACTGCTTCAAGTTTAGATGTTTGGGCTGTATACGTGTGATAACTCTAAAATAATTTTAGAGATGAGTAGGATATTTATGTACATATAAGTTGTTTTTCTAAGTAAGAAGAATAGGAGATAGGAGTCAGATCGTGTGCACCTTAACTTCACACTTCTCAAAATCATATGTGGACTTTTCAAAAAAAATTGAATTTTGCACAGTAGCTTACTTGCCAAGTTTCCTTCTCAAAAACAAAATTTCAAGTCCATATGGTCAAATTTGATGCCACATCAGCATGCATATTTCTGAAGGTGTCCAAAATGGTCCCAAATTGTCATAAGATTCATAGGTGTGCACTAAGTCATGTATACTTGTGCGCTGATGTGGCATCACATCATTGGCTTTTTTTTTAATTTTAGAGGTTCTTTTTTGGGGATAAGCATTGACATGACATTTTTAGGACACCACTATTGGTCTAAAAGTGTCTATGTACTATGACATGTATTGGTACCCCTCTCTCCTAGGGGAAGAGCACACGTAGCTATCATAGCTAACTTCACGCACCCACAGATTCTAAACGGTACCATTGGATTTTAATTTTTTTTTAGTTGTCTTCATATGCGACTTAACTACTTATAGCTATTGATATAGCTTTTGGGTAGTAACGATGAACATTGTGGAATCAGTTATGCGCACAAAGGTCAAAAAGCACACATTTCAAAGTGTCTCCTGATGCCTAACTAAAGATGTTCCAATAGCCATCAACTCAAAATTGCTAGTACTTGTTGACAAATGTCCGAATAGTGGTGCACAAGTGTTCCAATAGTCGTACACAAATGGGACAAATGTTCCAATAGTTGTGCACAAATGGGCCAATTAATTACAAAAAAAGATCAGCTATTGGTACAAAACAAATTTATTAATGGTGTTTTCACTATGATGGCTATTGGGGGCTCAACATGACAATAAGATGATGGTTATTGGAACTATGTTATCCATTGGTGCTCTTTCCCTACTGCTTTTCTATGTAAGAAAAATATGATGAATTGCTTGACTTACTCTACATACTTTCACTTTAAGCACTATATTTGGAGATGTAGTAATTGTATACAAATTTTCTTGGTCTTGGTTGAAGCCATATCAGCTTCAGATTCCTTCCTTTTCTTTACCTAAACTATTCCCACCAACCATTTGGTGCATTATTTCTTAAAATTTCCTGGTGTTCCATAATGAAAGCATTTCTCCTTCCTTTTATCCTCTCTATTTTTCAAAGATGAGGGCTATGGTCTGTTTTCACTCTTCTTCTTTACCTTATCCTTTTGAAAATAGAGGTATATCAAGCTCATCATTCAAACCTGCGGGCTTCTTTTGATTTTTTCTTCAACTAATTGTTGAATGTCCAAATTAGTTAGAGGTACTACCAACCTGGAATATGGTGTTGGCAAACTCCCATGTGTTGGAGATTGTAATCCAAACTACCAGATGCGAACCTGTCACCTCCGAATCCTCTACATCAGCACTCAATCTACATCATTATTAAATATATGCATCAAAATCAAATCTCTGCATAGATTCGAATGGACTGCACATTAACTACTTAAATTGTTCACAGTCCCATCTGTTGAGCTCCCTCACTTCATGGGTATTCTGAAATGTATTTTATGTTACGTACTACTTCGTAGCTGCTCAGTTCTCTATATATTGTATCGTATGTATTTGTTCTGCACTCTCTTCTGGGAGTCCAGCTTCGTAGAGCTGTTAGAATTAAAGAGTGAAGTATGTATGCAGTTGTTAGTATCTAAGATGTTACAGAATACTAGTCTGTGATTGTAATGGTGATCAGCTCATTGTAATGTTTGATATTTAATATAAAATGTTTGCTTTTGTTTTTCATCTCTCCCTGTTTCCTTCACCATGAAGCATCATCACAATGTCTTCTTATGTGATTACCTACCAACATGCTGCTAGTTAAATTGAGAGAGTTAAACTAGTTTGTGTGGTTTAGTATCTTCTATGATTCTTGCATTTTAATTGCAAAACCTTCTCTGTTTGTTCTTACATCTTTTGATCCATAGAACTTAACTAAGTGTCCCCAACCTCTTCTGTTATTTTTACTCACTCACATGCAAAATCACATCATCACTTAAACTTGAGTTTACAAGAATAAGCCATAAATTCCTTTGTCTCCCACTTAGTGATAAATCTGCATCCTGGATCTAGGCTTAGTCTCATCCTTCAACTATTTTGAGCATATCCTTATGCAGAAAAAGCGTTTACAGTTTCATCTTCCAGAGATTGAATCCAGTACTATCAAATCATTCTAAGATCCTCATAGGATCCTCTACGACAGATGTGGCCATATCTTATCTTACAATTTGATGCTCCCAGGGCAGCTTTTAAAAAGCAGCAACAGCTTTTCTTTAATAACTGGAACACCAAACAGCTTTGAAAACGTATCAGCTTCACAGCTTAAGCACACTCCAAATAGAAGCTCCTTTGGATGCTTCTAGAGTGCCCCTCCTGTTTGCAGCAAACGCAGACCGTAGCCTTTTTGTTTTATGTGACTGTTCAAACACAAATCACAGCTTTCCTTTTCTGGGGGTGTTTTATAAGGCTGCTCAAAATACAAATCGTAGATCTTTTTGAATGTTGGTTTCTTTAGTAGCAGCTCCTTCACGAATCATCCAACAATCTTCATGGTTCAGCGGTACACCCTCACAGTCTCTCTTATGTTACTTCACGCTGCCTGATAAAATGGAACTAAAACTAAATGTCAATGTTCAAAACCCAAAATAGAACTGTACTTTTTTTCACTTTTATCTTACAAACTAAAATAGAATTATTGTAGGAGAGTCCTTAGAAAAGACAATACAATTGCTTTAGATTTCCTCACTCTTCTACAGGTAATCTATTCCCAATAGCAATTACACAATTGTTCTCATAAAATGTCCTTTGCTAAAGAACAAACCCTAAATACATCACCCGTTCCTAAATATATCGCTCCTTAATTAGATCCACTCTTGCCTTAAATCGCCAAAGGTGCATTAGATGCAGTTTAGAAGTAAATCTCAACAATTTTTTATTAAACAAGATCCAAAACGCCCTGAGCTGAAGGTGGGCAAAATAAGATCCCCAACAAGAATATCCGCTGTGGTGGTTTCCGCCCATACAGTTCAAATAGATTTTGTTCTCAGTACATTTTACATTTTCTCGTGTAAAAGGGGAAGATTAACAATTGCTCACTCTTTTCCATTTGCATTATTTTTAAGAATTAACAATATATCTTTTAATTTAGAATTTGTTATAGTTAAATTAAAAGAAACATTTAATATAGATTTACACTTCACATGTTGTAGTAAATAAGACATGATATCTCTATATCACCATTAGTTTTTAAGGAAAAAAACTGTTGCAGATTACTGATTTATGAAAATCATGAATTAGTATGCATGTCACTCCTGTTTATTTCACTATGTATGAACATACTATTTTATGATGCGTCGATCATTAAAACACAAACAGCAGAGAAGTGATATCATGGGTGACTGATGCTTCTGGTTGTATATTTTAAAGATAAACAATGTGTTATGATCTTTGAGGTTGCATATTGTAGGTGAATCTTATGATCCTCAATTGTTCACCTATGGATAGAATATGAAAAATTAGAGTTATTGAATTGTACGAATTTTTTTATCACATGATCAAAGATCAAAGATCAACTCATCAGAAAAAAAAAATACATTATAATTGTCTCAAAAATATAAAACTTTTAACATAATCAACGAATTCTAACAACTTGAAGACTTCCTATGTAAATTCATACTTAACATGCAAAATCTATATTTTGAAATCTTATTTTTAAGATTATACCAAAACCTGCGCATACCATTTTCCTGATGTGAAATGGGAGAAATTAAATATTCCAAACAAAATATACATTCATTCTTTCTATTGTCTAACCAGAAATAGAAGAGTTGTTTATTCTCCCATTTCAACGACGTAAATGTCTGTTTTTATTTTAGGATTCAAGAATGCTTGGTTTGAGGAAAAATACTCTTCAAGTTTTGATGTGCTCTATATATAATTGTTGTGCTCTATATATAATTGATGTGTATTAACGCTCGTTCAATGTACTTTATGAACTATAACTGCACTTTTTTGTCCAGGTTACTTGTACTAGTATCAAATGAGCTTCTAAAGGCGATTCCGGCAGCAGTTTCCAGCTTTTAAGTTAGAGTTTTAAGGGAGATTTTAGCTGCATTTCCAATAGAAGTATAAAATGCTCTTGTATTATTCTAAATTTAATCTGTAAACTTACATCAAATTGTTTGACATCATGTGATAAATGAAGATCCTGATTAATAAACCAAGTAATATTTATTAAACGTATTGAAAGTTTCACTATTACAGAATTTATCTGCATTTTATAATAGATATACATCTTTACTAATAAAATTGTAGTGTGTAGAGGATGAAAATGAGTTCACGTTAGAATATATATATGTATATGTATATGTATAAAAGTTGATTAAGATTTGAATCAGCTACTTGGTATAGCTACTTGGTATATGCACTTATGCACTTATAAGAGTTTATGTAGTTATATCAAATATTTTTCATAATGGTAAACTATTTTCGTCTACTTCTTGTCTTTGGTTCTAAACAATCACAATTTGTTTAAAGTTGAATCTATGAACTATATGATTGATCTTGTGCCATGTGAATGTGACTTGATGCATGAAATTGTCTTGTAATGCATATGATCAGTCTAGTTGTTTGTGGACTACTAAAATGGATATTTCCCAAATTCTAAGGTCTACTAGCGCATGAAGATCAATAATATTAAAAAATTACATTTGAAAGATCACCATATCACAAGAGCATGTTTTTCCAAGTCAACCCTTTTGATTAGATTGACTTTACCATTGTGGATGAATATCAAAGACACCACACTCAAATATGCAAGTATTCTTGATAATTTTTGATGTAGATTATTGTTCCTTTCTATCCAACAAGTTGAAATATTTCTAGCATGATTTTAATTTATGTTCTTGATTTTCTCATATGAATCAATTGTACAATGAGTGCCTTCAAATATGGTGATCTGGTAAATAAATCACACAAACATTTACCAAATTGACTCATAGAATGAGCTTAATTCCAACTCTATGAAATTAATCTAGCATAGAGAGGCATAAGTTAAAATGTGCAAAATGAATATTTAGATGCGTGCAAAAATAGGCATAATGAGTGACTTTTAATGTAAAATTTATAAGAGTAAATATAAAAAAGGTTGAATTGAGATTTAAAGTGTAGAAATATGTGTGAATGGAGGTGGACATAAGATAAGTGCGAAAAAGGATGAAATGATATTGAATCTGTGGAAGTATTGCAAGTAGAGATGGATTAAGGATTAAGAAGCGAATAACATTTTAGTGTAAAATTTTATTGCTATAACTTAAACAAGAAAACCATTAAAAAATTAAAGATAATGTGAATTAGTGATTTTTAAAGATTTTTGTGTACATTGTAAATAGATAAATTTTAAATTAAAGAATATTATCTTGTTTTTCAAACATTTTTAACATTTTTTTATACTTTATAATAAATGAGTGACATTTATTTCATAATGCATTTATTAGAAATAAAATAAATTTATAATTTATTAAAAATAAATCACTAACATTGACATCTAGTGTGTGCATATGTTTTAATTATTTATTACTATAAATTTTTATTATTATTTAGATTAATTAAAATTTAAAATAATTTGATTCAAAAAAGAGACATTTTTTAATTTATTCAAATTTTTTTTTTTTTTTTCATTAAAACAAGGACATGAATATGTATGGGCATACATAGTTTTAAGTTTTTTTTGTTTTTTTATTTTTGCATATGCATCAAATAGGCATCTTTATGTTTGGTAAAAAACCAATATTTACTGGAAATAGAAATCAAAAAATAAATATAACAATCTAATCAAATATATTTCAAATCATGATTTTCAAAAATCTTATTAAAAAGTCCAAGGGGTTGAGCTTAGTTGGTTAAAACATTGAGTTCTTAATGTGGAGACCCAAGTTCAACTCCCATGAGGGACACCTTTTTGTAGTATTCTAAGTTGTGACTCTTGGTCTTCCATTGGTTGTGGATTTCTAAGTTGTGACCCTTGTTCTTCCAATTGTTGTTTCTAGTTTGGATGCTTGAATGAGAAAAAAATGAGCTCTATGATTCTATGATACTTAATACAAAAAAAAATCTTATTAAAAGGACTACAATCTTACAAAATTTGATGATCTAACTCTTTCTTTAAAACACATATTTCTTTAGAAAAAATTTAAAATAGCACTTAGGATGACATCAAAAGGATCTTCATTTGAAGATTCCTTCCATATAGCATTTTGAATGTGAAAAATTTAAAAATGAAAAAAAAAGGACCTTCATTTGAGGGTTGTGATGATATCAACCTCAAGAAAAGGTCCTTCATTTATGTTCCTTTAAAGGTGTTTTATAATTTTTGGCACCATGGGCTCATCTTTTTATTCCATCTAACAATTGGGACAATATTGTGAGAATGAGACCAACATTCCACATGAATGTGTCGTTTACCTAAGACATGTTACATCAAAATGAGCCAAAATTAAATAGGAATGGTCATATTGGTA
Organism: Cryptomeria japonica; assembly: GCF_030272615.1. NCBI lineage: Eukaryota > Viridiplantae > Streptophyta > Pinopsida > Cupressales > Cupressaceae > Cryptomeria > Cryptomeria japonica. The sequence continues at coordinate 6,650,102 of NC_081415.1, read as the reverse complement.
ATAGGATTTCATATTACATTTTACCCCCACTTTTATTTGCATGTCTATCCTAAAATGAGCATGTATTTCAAAGTATGACAATGTATAGTCATGTAAAAGAAGCAAATATTTAAACTTAAAAGAATATGGGCAGCCATATAATGTAATGGGTGCACTTTAATTTCTTCTTGTATTCTCTATAGGAACCTCAAAATTAGATTGAATATTTGCAATTGGTATCTTCTACAATGCGATAAAAAATAAAGACAACTAAAAGTTGAGTAAAATATCTACAAAAATCTATGAGAGAGAGAGAGAGAGAGAGAGAGAGGTTACAAAATTCTACCTATATAAAAAATGATATTATTGTTTACTCAATGTAGTTGCATTAATATGGCATACACTTCAAATATGTGCATGTAATGTGGTCAGTATCTATTTGGAAATGGTGACGAGTATTTTTGTAGGTACCTATAACAATTTACATTCTCAACATAAGAGTTTTAGTGACAAAAAATTCTCTTTACAGTCTCTTACACCCATTAGATGAAAGGAATTGAAAAAGAAATAAAATAATACCTAAAATCTAAAGATATGTCAATAAACAATTACGAACATAAATCTTGTAAACTCATGTAATGAGTATCATTTATACTATTAATAAAAATAGATATAATTGAAAGGGGAGGTGAATTAGTTGTAAGGTTTGGCTATAAAGGGATAAGTGCACAAAGATGTTGTCCAAAAAGGGGTATAAGTGGACACCTTTTTTCTGAAATCATGTAAACCTGAACTTGGAGGAGAAAGTTGAGAGTCATCCACTCAAGATATGAAGATACTCAAAGAATAAATATTGTAGTATTCTGAATCTAGTTTCCAAACTACTATTTTTTTTTCAAAATTGGATAAGATTAAGGAGGTCAAATCCTTCATGCACGAAAAATAGACCCTAATTTTTTCTAAAAAATATAACATAGTGTCTGACGTGCGCATCAAAAAATTCATAATTAGATTTGGTATTTTGACAAATCCTTTGGCAGAAAGATAGTTAAGAGTGAGAACTAGAAGTTATGTATTTTTTGGTAATTTTTTGTTGAGTATTTTTTTTATGATTTTTCCAATCGAGGACATCCTGAAAATCAGGTACCTATTCGTGTGTGAAACATAACTTGCACCACACAATTGAAAATACAAAAAAAAAAATTAAAATTGTAAAGAATCAAGTGCACTACAATAATATATAAGGTTTTTTTAAATTTGGATAAGTAGATCAAAAGTTATTTAAAAAAGGTTACACGTATGTCTCTGAGAACTATGGAGACACTAGCAAAAGAAATTCAATAATAATATGTTATTGTTGTTCAAATTTTAAAAAAATTATATGGTTAGAAAGCTCAGAAGATGGGTGAAAATATGGTGGCGATTTTAGAAATACCCACTTGATGAAGTGTAAACCTGATGATGACAAAGTCGAGAAACCAAGTTGTTAAAACAAAAAATGTCAAAAAGGAGGGAAATTGAGGGAAATCAAACTTTCAACCCGTGGCTTTTTCATCCAAGCCTATTCACAAGCCTAAACAGTCAAAAGCGCATACGGGCTTTCTTTTGTATAAAGACCGCGTATGGGGTTTTTTTAATAAAACCATGTACGAGGTGGTTTTTCAATAAGAAGTGCGTATACGATTCTTCCTATGATACTCCATCATAAAAATATTAATGTGTGTGTTTAAAATGTGTGTGTGTGCATACATATATGTATATGTATAATATGTCTTCCTATGATACTCTCATCCCCCTCTCTCTCTCTCTCTCCCTTTTCCATCCTCTCTCCCTCCCCCCTATGTCTCCCTTTTCCATCCTCTCTCTGCCCCCTCTCTCTTTCCCCTTCTCTATTTTCCTCCCTCTCCCTCCCTCCCTTTTCCATCCTCTCTCCATCTCTCCCCCTCTCCCTCTCTCTCTCTCCCCCTCTCCCTCCCACTCCCTCCCCATCTCTCTCTCCCTTTTCCATCCTCTCTCCCTCCTCCCCTTTGTCTCCCTTTTCTATCCTCTCTCTACCCCTCTCTCTTTCCCCCTCTCTATTTCCCTCCCTCTCCCTCTCCCTCCATCCCTCTCCCTCTCCCTCCCTCCCTTTTCCATCCTCTCTCCCCCTCTTTATCTCTCCCCCTCTCCCTTGATCTCTCTCTCCCTCTCCCCCTCTCACTCCCGCTCCCTCTCCCTCTCCCTCTCTCTCCATTTTCCACCCTCTCTCCCTTCCCCCTCTGTCTCCCTTTTCCATCCTCTCTTTGCCCCCCTCTCTCTTTCCCCCTCTCTATTTACCTCCCTCTCCCACAGCCTCCCTCCCTCTCCCTCTCCCTCTCCCTTCCTCCCTTTTCCATCCTCTCTCCCCCTCTCTATCTATCCCCCTTTCCCCCTCTCTCCCCCTCCCCCTCTCTCTCTCTCCCCCTCTCCCCCTCTCCCTCCTGCTCTCTCTCTCTCCTCCCTTCTGCTCCCTCTCCCTCCCTCCCTTTTCCATCCTCTCTCCCCCTCTCTCTCTCCCCCTCTCTCCCTCTCTCCCCCTCTCCCTCACTCTCTCTCCATCTCTCCCTCTCTCCCCCTCTCCCTCACTCTATCTCCCCCTCTCCTGCTCTCCCTCCCGCTCCCTCCCTCTCTCCCTCTCCCTCCCACACACTCCTTCCCTCCCCCTCCTTCACATTTTCTTTACTACAAGAAGTGCGTATGAGGTTTTGATGAGTTAAAAGTGCATATGGGGTGATAGGAATATTAACTTTGGCCTGCAGAACATTTTTAGGGCTAAAAGCGCATACAGGGTTGCTAAAAATATTGTGTACGTGGTTATGGGACATACTTTTAGTTGCCCAACAGCCTCAATGGCCACAATAGAAGTTTTTGAGGTTGTTGAAGGCCCCAGTGCAATTGTTACTACACTTTTGTGACTATTTTATCTGTTGAAGTAATTGATTTTTTTGTTTGCATGATTTCAAATGATTGAATTATTGTTCTTATTAGTTTGGTCAATATTATTGTGATTTTTTAATAGTTTTGATTCAAAAAAATAATGATAATGCTCAATTTTATGGTTATTTGATTGTTTAAGAACTTATATTTACGTAAACATGTAAAATGATTCTATTTAGGGCAACCAGTATTAACAATGGGAAAGAACAAGTGAGGAAAGATGGAACAATGAGAGGCTGAAAAGGAAAGTCAAAGGTAGCGTATGAATAAATTACGTGACATAAGAACAATGAGACAAGAAGGTACATCATCCTCAACATCTCAATTCAATTTACCAAATGAACATGATGCACCTAATGCAATTGAAGAAGAGACATTTGATTTACCCTATGAACCTAATGCAATTGAAGAAGAGACCGCATTGAATAATCAATTAAATGATGAACATACACCAGCACTATTTGATGAATTGAACGTATCCAATGCACGCAATTCATCGATGTTAACACCTCCTAGAATCATTCCTAGGAAACCAAAGTATCTAATTGACATCAATGAGAATATTTTGAAGCCAATACCCGATAAAATGAATGAATGAATGTGCTGGAGAATGGTTAAAAGAATATGGGAAAACCATTTTGAAAACTTAAATCAAACTACAAGATGCCAATTAATTGTTGAAATGATTAAAAATTTGAATTTTAGAGAGACAATGAGAATTCTAGGCCTAAGATCATTTGAAAGTAATAGCGAAAGAACTATTGTGAGAAATATATTTGATGCATATCAAGCTATTGGTTCAAAATTAGAGACTAAATATTCTAATGTTACTTGACGTGTCATTACATCAACCATAATGAGAAACAAAATAAAATAAAAAATCGTTTGATAAGAAAAACAAGTAAGCCATTAAAAATTAGTAGAGCAACATTATGTAAAGCATTAGAGAGGTGGGATAAAATAGAGGAGCCTAACAATAATTCTCTTTGGGCAGTCTCAGGTAGACTACCATACAAAGACAAGGTTGTTGTTGATGCACTAAGAACATTAATTGAATTTTTTTGGCATGACAACACAAGGGTTTCACCTAACCAAAGAGATGTTGTTAGAAGGCAAATCGGATCTATAAATTTTGAGCCACATGCCAAACACTATTTGGATATGACTCAAACAAAATTTTATGAAATATTTCTTGAAAAGTTTCCTTAATCAAGAATTAGTCAAAGATGTTTTGAAATGGGAAAACCTTTTTATGTTAATATTAATGATGTACGCACCACATGTTGTTGTAGGATTCATATTGAATTTTCCATGCACTATGATATTTATCATCATACATGTTGTACTTTGCACACTAATGATGTTTTGCAGGAATGCAATATACAACCACCTCCTAAGTCACTAAGATAATTTATTTCAAGTGTGTTATGTAAAATATATGATGGTTGCATTTATTATAAGATGATGTGTTTGAAAGGTTCTTATGCTACATGTGGTGGTTTTTCAATATTTGTCAAGATGTCTACATCTAGATAGCACACATGAAATTGGTAAGAAACTAGTTTCTTTTGGAAAGTACAAGACAATGACATGTGGTGTTATAAATGGAAAAGAATTGAAAAGATGTGAGTTAGTGAAAAATGACATATGTGTAGCTGATTTTATGAGAAAGTTTCAAGAGAAACTAGTAGATGAGTACATAATGCATACACATAGAGCTCGGTGAGTAGATGAGCAATTCAAGTTATGCAATGACACATTTCCTCTTGGCACCATTATCTCTATAGTTGATTTTGCTGAAAATTAGACACTATAACCTCAAAATGAAGTGCAATCTATGTTTTACCGTTCTACACAAGTTTCTATTTGTGTAGACATAGCATTCATGCATGTGGATGATAGAATAGAGGAGGATAAAAAGGTTGTAAGAGAGTATCACTTCTATATAAGTGATTCATCAAAGTTTGTGCAAGGATGCTTTAAATTTTTCTATGATATTTTAAGGGAAAGGAACATACGATACAACCAACACTTAATATGGTCAGATAATTGCACCTCACAATTCAAAAATGCAAGGATGTTCTATTGGTTGAGTAGGATACATGTGACAAGTGGTGTACAACATTTTTGGAATTTCACTGAGGCTAGACATGAAAAGGGAGAGCACGATGGTGCAAGAGCATGCATAAAAAGATCCCTAGCTAGAGAAGAATTGAAGTACGAAGGTGATGTTGAGTTGATAGATGTAGCAACAATTGTGTGATGGTGTAACTCTATAATGGGACTAGGTAATCCAGGTACATCAATGGTTCATAGATATTTCTGGTTGATCACTAAATCGAACATTGAAAACTATCAAGATTGTTGTATAGTTGTAGGATCTAGTGACATGCGCTCATTTCGAAGTTCAAATGCAAGTTCACCGATAATTTATACTAGACAGATTGTATGTTTTTTCTCTTCATGTATGTATTTTTGTGGGAAGAATGTGAATCACAACAATGGGTTGACAAATGGTCTTTTAGACTGTTGGTTCCCATTGATACCTATCAAATTCCCAAAGCACTGTAGTTGAACTAGATGGAAGCATCAGTTGATTTTGATCATGTATCCGACCTAGTGGAACCAGGTGATTTTCTGGGTAAATTTTATTGCAGGAAATTTTTTTGGCTCACTTTGTTACATCAAACATTATTTTTGGTATTAATTATCATTCTATAATATGCAGGTCATATGTACCCAGTTTTTGTAGAAGATAACAATGAAGAATAAACATATTACTTTTTCTATGGTTGTATTGAGCCTAAGAGAAAATTGACAACCAAAATAATTGACGGAGAGGGTATTGAGTATCCAATAGGGTCTGTTGTCATGACAGGCACATGGTTTAGGAGATAACCTATCAGAAATTTTGATATTTGGTTGTTCGAGGACTTTGAAACACACAGACATATTCTTCATTCTCCAACCTTATTGTTGTAACAAGTATTCTATTGATTAAGTATCGTGGTAGACCTCATAACATAATTTTATGAAAAGTTCATGAATCTTACCACGAGGCATTACTTGACACAATACAGGTTAGAGTCAATCCAGAAGGCTCACTTGATTGATTCTATGGTTTAGGATAGAATGATTTTGAGAATTTTGTATATATCATCAGAGAAATTTTCTATATTCATTTTTTGTATATTTAAATGGCTAGGACCTTATTCACACATATTTAAATGCCAAATTTTGTATAAAATCCCATGAAATGATTTGTAACATATTTTTTTGTATATTTAAATAGCCAAGAGTTGATTTGTCCATATTTAGAGGAGAATTTTTGAATATATATGACTATGTTTTGTGATTATTTTTTATTATATTTGTCTATGATTTAAATATATTAAGGGTTTTGAGTTTATGTGACGTGATGAGGTCAATCATGACCATTCTTGATTATATCTTAAGGCTTTTGAGTTTATGTGATGTAAGCAATAATCATGGAGATCTAAGTTGTACATTGTATAATCATCAAGAAATTATTTGGGTTATTATTGGGTAATTGGTGCAGGAGCACCCTTCCAAGATCTCCCTCCTTCTTGTTCTGTTGGTTTTATGCTTCTTTTGAAGCCATTGTACATAAAATAATGAGCCAAGTGCTCATAGGTCCTAGGTAGGGTTTTAGAGGAGATCTTAGGGGTCATTAGTCAAGATTGTGATTTTCTTGAAGATGGAAGGTATGTGTGTCTTTGTGGTGTTTAGGGGTCCTTCATAAATTGGTGGTGTCCTTAGGTTGGCCCAATGTGGGTTTAGGAGTCATGAAAAGCAACATTGAGAAAGTTGCTCAAAAGCTGCAAAAGTTGCATGACAACTTTTGAAAGATGTCAAGCAACTTTTCCATCGGGAGGTCAAAATCCTTAGTTTGGCATGGACAACCCTAATATGGGCACACTGACCGAGGAAAAGGTGGTATAATTATTTGCAAACCCTAAGTTAATGGGTTGGATGTCAGAAATTGTACGACACTAGCAAACTGAATCGATTATGACTGTTTTGTTGGTTACCAGTCAGTTTGAATGGTGCTACCAAGCAGGTTAATGGATTGTTTTTGAAACCTAAACTATGTGGTAATTTCTTGTTGTATATAAACTTTCATTTTGAGCACTCGGTAATAGTGTGGTGTGCAAGTTTTAAGGTTTTTGTAAATATTTTTGTGTTTTACTCTGTCGCTGTCTAGTTTTGGGACAGTTTTGTGCAAATGAAGTCATAACTCCATTCCCCATTGTGAAAATGCCATGAAACCATGGGGAATGGAAGTAAAGACCCTGTACTATAGTCCCATGCAAGAAAAGCCATTGAAAATGTAGGGAGGCCATACAAAGACCCACTCCTAGGCGAGACTGGACAGTGCCCGACTAGGAGAGGTCAAGTTGAAGAGGTCTTGAAGAGCAAGGTTTGGTCAGAGGAGAATGCACACTTTGGAGTAGGTGTAGAGGAGTGTGTGAAGCACCATTTGTTTGAAGGAGGAGCTTCCACCAATCCAAACAAGGTGGCTAAAACACAAAACCATCACTATGACCCCGGCAAACCGTAAAACCCTCATAAAACCCTTAAAAACCCCAAAATACGCCCAAGGCACTATACGGCCACATGGAGGCCCAAAACCTAAAAAATCCTTGAGTCCTTGCCATATGATTGGTAGTCCATTTTGGGAGTTTAGCAAGATTATGTATTGTTTGCAAGAGGGAGCCCTAAAAATCCGAGAAGGAGACCTAATAGGGGCTCATTCCTTGTAGCCTTATTTTGTAGGCAAAACACAAAATAGTGAAATCGGTAAGGGGTTGAAAGCTTGAAACCTCTTGGGGGCACATGAATGGGTGGAAAGACCATGAATGAGACATGTTGTAACCTTTCTAAGACCTTGAAAGGTTGGAACAAAATTAGCCCTTATTTGCCATAGTAAGGGGTTTTTGAGTCTGATGGGTAGGTGAGACCTTAGGAGCAGTTTTGCAACTCATTGGTGGGTGGGTTGGGCATGGTTAGGGGATTCCTTAAGCAAAGGGAAGTCCTAGAGACCCTAGGGTGTGTAGAGAACACCAGGTGATCCAAGGAAAGGATCCAGGAGCATAGACTAGGCTAGTCTATCCCAAACCCCATCCCATCAGATTGGTATCAGAGCCAAATAAAAGACTTGTTGGACTATGTATGTCTCTATATACTGATGAATCAGTAGGGGAGAGTAGAATGGTCACTAGTGCAGAGCTGGCTAGAGAGGTGGAAGAACAGAAGGAGAAGAATAGACTCCTTGAAGCAGCTATGAGTGAGATAAGGGATAAACTACAGGAAGTGGTGGATCAGAGGACACATGAACCTTGGGATGAAGACACCAAGGGTAAAGGAAAGAAGACTATAGATATAGATGAGATTATCCCTGAACTAGATCCCTTGTTCAACGAAGAACCTTTTGTGAAGGCTATCAAGGCCTTGAACACCAAAGCTTTTGAAGGATTGCCACATTTTAGTGAAAGAATGGACATAGACATTGTTATGGAATGGATTGAGGGAATGGAAAACCACTTTGAGTGTGAAGGAGTGACAGAGGCTCAAAAGGTTAAAGTTGCCAAATCAAGATTGAGGGGAGCAGCTTTGACATGGTGGAAGTACCTGCAAGAAGAAAGAGTTAGTATGGGAAAGCTACCTATTGCAAATTGGAAAGCTATGGTGGGTAAGATTAAGGAGAACTACTTACCAGAGGATTATGAAGTCCAACTTCATAAGAAGAGACAAGGATTGAAATAGAAGGATCTTGATGTGGCCTCCTACACAGAGGAGTTTCAAAAGCTATGTCTTAGGTCCAAAGTCCAAGAAGATGAATCCATTAAGGTGGCTAGGTATCTAAGCGGCCTAAAGTGGAACATTCAAGAGGAGATAATCCTATGGACTCCTACTACTGTCTAGAAGTATCATCAGCTTGCTGCCAAGGTAGAAGAGAGGAACAAAAGGAAAGGAGACTCCAATAACAGGGGTAGAGGTAGAGGTAGAGATCAAGTGAATCATCGAGGTGGCTACCAAAGCAAGACAAATGAGCAGAGGAACCAAGGAGAAGCCAAGTTGACCAAGCATGGCAGTGAAACCAATCCTAGAGGAGGACATTCTAGAGGAAGAGGCGCACAAGGTGGTCCAAATAGGGGTAGAGGTACCAAAAAAAGTAACTCCTATTTTTCAACAATGAAGTGTTACAATTGTGGACAATTGGGACACCCGGCATATAGATTCCCTGACAAGCCTACATCTTCAAATAGTGGAAAGAGGGTTGCTTATGCACATGAAGACTCTTCGAGCAGAAAGAAACCTGAGGTGGACCATATTGAATTAGAGAGTGGAGAAAATCTGATGTTCAATAGGGTCTTGATAAGACAACTAGTCAAGAGTGAACCTAAGCATAGGAGAGCATTGTTTAGGGTGAGGTGCAAGATTCTTGGTAAAGTGTGCAAGGTGATAGTTGATTCAGGCTCAACTGACAATATCATATCAGAAGAGGCAGTTAGGAAGCTGAAACTCACAAGGATATCCCACACTAACCCATACAAGGTGACATGGTTGAATCATGAGCAGAGTGTGTTAGTCAATGAATAGACTTGGGTGGAATTTTCCATTAGAGGGTACAAGGATAAGATTCTTTGTGATGTGTTGCCTATGGATGCATGTCACTTATTGCTAGGAAGACCCTGGCAATTTGATAGGAAGGTGATCTATGATGGAGAGGAGAACTCCATTTCCTTTAAGAAGGACAGCAAAACCTTCAAGATCCAGTCTTTGACAGAGAATGAAGAAGGAACTTCAAAGACACCTAGTGTCTTAATGGCTACCGGTAAAGAGTTTTTGAACTTGCTACATGAGGTGGAGATAGTGAAGTGTGCCATCTTTGTGAAACCAAAGGAGAAAGAAGACAAGTTGCAGACAGAAATACCCAAGGAGGTAAAGCAAATGTTACAAGAGCATAAGGATATAGTGAGTGATGGAACACCTGCAACACTCCCACCTAGAAGGTCTATAAGTCATCAAAGAGACTTTGTCCCCGATGCATCCTTACCTAACAAGGCTACATATAAGCTCACACTTGACCAGAATAAGGAGGTAGCAAGGCAAGTGCAGGAGTTATTGGAACAAGGACTCATTAAGAAGAGCATCAGCCCATGTGCAGTCCCCATAGTGCTAGCATCAAAAAAAGGAGGTAAGTGGAGACTTTGCACTGACTCAAGAGCAATTAATAGGATTACCATAAGATATAGGTTTCCTATTCCTAGAATAGAGGATCTAATGGACTATTTAGGAGGGGCTATGTATTTTACTAAGCTAGACCTTAAAAGTGGTTATCACCAGATAAGAATTAAGGAGGGTGATGAGTGGAAGACTGCTTTTAAAACCATAGTTGGATTGTATGAATGGCTTGTAATGCCATTTGGACTCACCAATGCTCCAAGAACCTTCATGAGGTTGATGAATGAAGTGTTGAAGGATTTCAGAGGCAAATTCGTGGTGGTGTACCTAGATGATATTCTCATCTATAGCAAAACCAAAGAAGAGCACCTTGAGCATTTGAGGTTAGTCTTAGAGAGGTTGCATGAGGAGAAGCTATCCATCAACCTAGAGAAGTGTGACTTCTTGAAACAAGAGCTGGTTTACTTAGGATTTGTGGTGTCTAAGGGAACCTTGAAGATGGATCCAAGCAAAGTGGAGGCAATCTTGAATTGGCTTGCACCTAAAATAGGGACTGAGGTAGGAAGTTTCCATGGATTAGCTCAATTTTATAGGAATTTTGTGAGGAATTTTAGTGGTATATGTGCACCAGTCCTTGACACCATTAAAGGAGGTCTTAAAACCAAGTTTATATGGACTGAGCAGGCTGAAAAAGCATTTCAATTGTTGAAACAAGAAGTAGCCACAAAACCTATCCTTCTCCTACCTACGTTTGATAAGCTATTCACTTTGGAGTGTGATGCAAGTGGAATTGCAGTGGGTGGTGTGTTGAGTCAAGAGGGAAGACCTGTGGAATTTTTTAGTGAGAAGCTTAATGAAGCAAAGAAGAAGTACTCAGCCTATGACCTAGAGTTGTACGCATTAGTGCAGTCACTAAAGAAATGGAGGCATTACCTACTTCCAAAAGAATTTGTAGTGTTCACAGACAATCAGGCATTGAGTTCCATCAACACTCAAGAGAAGCTAAGCAATAGACATCTGAAATTGATGGAATATCTCCAATCCTTCACCTTCACCATTAAGCATAAGAAGGGGCAACTTAATAAGGTGGTAGATGCATTGAGCAAGAAGTCGTTGACTGTTCAAGAATTACAATTGCAGAGCATAGGCATAGAAGGTTTTAAAGACCTCTATGAAGGAGATGAAGACTTCTCATCAGCATACAAGGTTTGCAAAGAGTTTGAGAACCATTTCCATGGTGAGTATGCAGACTACACTCTCCAAAATGGTCTCTTGTTTAAGGGTAACCAGTTGTGTGTACCTAGAGGATCTATGAGGGAGAACCTCATCCAAGAGAAGCATAATGGCAGTTTGAGTGGACACTTTGGGATCAACAAGACCTTGGACTTAGTACAAAGGTACTACTATTGGCCAAAGTTGCCAAGGGATGTGAGAAGATATGTATAACAGTGTGGTGTATGCCAAAGAGCCAAAGGTAGATCAAGCAATGCTGATTTATATCAACCATTACCGGTCCCTAACAGACCTTGGGAATGTATAAGCATGGACTTTGTAGTAGGACTTCCCAAGACAAAAATAGGTATGGACAACATCTATGTGGTAGTAGATAGATTTTCCAAGATGAGTCATTTTATACCATGTAAGACTACACATGATGCAAGCTATGTTGCACATCTCTTCTTCAAAGAGTTTGTTAGGATTCATGGACTCCCTTTAAGCATTGTTTCAGACAGGGACAACAAGTTCATGGGTCATTTTTGGCAAACATTATGGAGGAGACTAGCAACTAACTTGTCATTTAGCTTAGCTTACCATCCACAAACAAATGGTCAAACTGAAGTCATCAATAGAGTGTTAGGCAACTTGTTAAGGTGTCTAACTAAGGAATATGGTCAGACATGGGACCTTATCATTCCTCAAGTAGAGTATGCATATAATGACATTGTGAATAGAACCACTGGTAGAAGCCCTTTTGAGATTGTCTATGGTAGACATCCAAGGGGAGTGTGTGAGTTAAGAGATCTTGGTAGTTTGGAGATGAAGAGTGGACAAGCAGAGGACTTCACTCAAACCATCAAGGAGGTTCAAGAGCAAGTTAAGAAGGCCATCCTAGAATCCACTCAAAAACTGAAAGCCAAAGCGGATGAGAAAAGAAGAGAAGTTCAGTTCAAGGTGGGTGACTATGTGATGGTCCATTTGAGCAAAGCTAGGATGTAAAGTGGTAAGCCTACCAAACTGCAGATGAAGAGGGTAGGACCTTGTCAAATTCTGGAAAAGTATGGTGAGAACGCCTATAAGGTGGATTTACCTTCTGACTCAGCCATTTCACCAGTCTTTAATGTTGCTGATCTGGTAATGTTTAAGGGCGAGATAGCAGAGCAGACTAAGAACCAAGCCAAGGTGTTACAAGACTTGGATATAAACACCTTACCTCAAGTGAAGAATCCTAAAGCAAAGGAGATCTTGGAATCAAGGGTGAAGAAGTCTACTAGACACCAGGTCTATATGGAGAATTTAGTGAAATGGGCAGATCAACCAATATCTGAAGCTACATGGGTGGAGGAGAGTAGGTTCAAGACGCTTGGAATAGACCTGATTCTCATTTCTTCTTTTCCTTAGTTATGTGCAGAGGAGGATTATGGTGTAGGAGCACCCTTCCAAGCTCTCCCTCCTTCTTGTTTTGTTGGTTTTATGCTTCTTTTGAAGCCATTGTACATAAAATAATGAGCCAAGTGCTCATAGGTCCTAGGTAGGGTCCTAGAGGAGATCTTAGGAGTCATTAGTCAAGATTGTGATTTTCTTGAAGATGGAAGGTATGTGTGTCTTTGTGGTGTTTAGGGGTCCTTCATAACCTGGTGGTGTCCTTAGGTTGGACCAATGTGGGTTTAGGAGTCATGAAAATTAACATTGAGAAAGTTACTCAAAAGCTGCAAAAGTTGCATGACAACTTTTGAAAGATGTCAAGCAACTTTTCCACCGAGAGGTCAAAATCCTTAGTTTGGCATGGACAACCCTAATATGGGCACACCAACTGAGGAAAAGGTGGTATAAGTATTTGCAAACCTTAAGTTAATGGGTTGGATGTCAGAAATTATACGGCACTAGCAAACTGAATCGACTGTGACTGTTTTGTTGGTTACCAGTCAGTTTGAATGGTGCTACTGAGCAGGTTAATGGATTTTTTTTGAAACCTAAATTGTGTGGTAAGTTTGTGTTGTATATAAACTTTCATTTTGAGCACTTGGTAATAGTGTGGTGTGCAGGTTTTAAGGTTCTTGTAAATATTTTTGTGTTTTACTCTGTCGTTGTCCAGTTTTGGGACAGTTTTGTGCAAATGAAGTCATAACTCCATTCCCCATTGTGGAAACACCATGAAACCATGGGGAATGGAAGTAAAGACCTTGTACTATAGTCCCATACAATAAGGGCCCTTGAAAATGTAGGGAGGCCATACAAAGATCCACTCCTAGGTGAGACTAGACAGTGCTTGGCTAGGAGAGGTCAAGTTGCAGAGGTCTTGAAGAGCAAGGTTTGGTCAGAGAAGAATGCACACTTTGGAGGAGGTTTAGAGGAGTGTGTGAAGCACCATTGGTGTGAAGGAGGAGCTTCCACAAGTCCAGACAAGGTGGATAAAACACAAAACTATCACTGTGACCCCGATAGACCGTAAAACCCTCATAAAACCCTTAAAAACCCCAAAATACGCCCAAGGCACTGTATAGCCACATGGAGGCCCAAAACCTAAAAAATCCTTGAGTCCTTACCATATGATTGGTAGTCCATTTTGGGATTTTAGTAGGATTGTGTATCATTTGCAAGAGGGAGCCCTAAAAATCCAGGAAGGAGACCTAATAGGGGCTGATTCCTTGTAGCCCTATTTTGTAGGCAAAACACAAAATAGTGAAATTGGTAAGGGGCTGAAAGCTTGAAACCTCTTGGGGGCACATGAATGGGTGGAAAGACCATGAATGAGACCTTTTGTAACCTTTCTAAGACCTTGAAAGGTGTGGAACAAAATTAGCCCTTATTTGCCATAGTAAGGGGTTTTTGAGTCTGATGGGTAGGTGAGACCTTAGGAGCAGTTTTGCAACTCATTGGTGGGTGGTTTGGGCATGGTCAAGGGATTCCTTAAGCAAAGGGAAGTCCTAGAGACCCTAGGGTGTGTAGAGAACACCAGGTGATCCAAGGAAAGGATCCAGGACCATAGACTAGGCTAGTCTATCCCAAACCCCATCCCATCAGTAATGGGATTCATAGATTGAGTCTAGATACAATTTGAGAAAAATTCTCATTATTGTCAAAAAAGTTGTCAAGCAACTTCTAGATCACGTTGGTAGGGTATAGCTCTCGATGTTTCGACACTTTGGGAGGTACAACAAGAGCATTCCTAGTGTAAATATTCCCACTTGGAGGGGATCATGATGTTACTTTATGCCCACGACAAACAAAATCAAATATATCCTATCTTGCAACTTTGAATTGCATACAATTGACGTTTTCTATGGTAGGCGAAAAAAAGCTACCATTTGAAAATGACTCCGATTTGTTAGGAAGTAAGATAGGAAATTTTAGAAGAGCCTCACATGACCTTATAGGTTTAAACGGATTGATCTTATGTTTCCTGGATTGAGAGAAACAGTCTATCAAAGTTTGACAATTTTTTGGACTCAAGGCACTTGAGAGATCGCGCCTATAGGGTATGGCTCTCAACGTTTCAATGCTTTGGGAGGCACAAGAGGAGAATGCCTAGCATAAAAATACCCACTCAGACATGCATATTATTTTGGTTTGTGCCCATGATGGATGAAATCAAATCTAGCCTATCTTGCAACTTTGCATTGCATACCACTGACACTTTTTGCAGCAGGCAAAATGGCTCTCAGTTATCAGAAACCAAGATAGGCCATTGTAGAAGAGATTCATGTGACCCTACAGGTTCAAACGGATTGATCATATGTGTCCTATATTGAGTGAAATAGTCCGTCAAAGTTTGACAAATTTTTGGATTCACAGCACTTGAGAGATCGCATCGGTAGGGTATGGCTCTCGACATTCTGACACTTTGGGAGGCACAATAGGAGCATGCCTAGCGTAAACCTGCCCACTCGGAGGTTCTCATGATTTTTTTTTCCCCACAATGAATGGAATCAATTCTAGCCTACCTTGCAACTTTGATAACAACTAAGCAACTTTGACAACAAGTGAGAAACTTTGACAACAACTTTGACAACATCTTTCAATTTTCTTGGCATAGATTAAGATTAGAAGAAAAGAGAACAGACTTACTATTTCTTCAAAAGTGGGTAAGCTAAATTTAACACTGGTAATACGTCTGAGGGGAACAAAAGAAACATCTTTCACCATTTTCATCTCCATCTTTTTGAAATTTGCAAACAAGAAAGTAACAATCAGCTTCTCACTTTCACAAATGAACAACTTTTACATATTTTATCTAAATGACTCCAAACTTTCACAAATGACTTCAAATAACCATTAATGGTCCCAAATCACCTTATTTAGATAAAACAATGGAGAAAAATATGAAAACCAAAATTTGACCATTGCGAGCATGAGGGTGCTATCGCACCACTCACATTGACAAATATAAATGAAAGGAATCAAAAGCATCTGGTGATCATTAACATGGATCAAATCTGACCATTACCATTGAATTTCATTTTCATTGAGGTAAGGAGTTCTGTAGGATTAATTCAATATTTTCAAAATTTTATCAAATCATATTCCCTGATTGCAATGCTTTATATCATAGGTTTTTGTTGTTTGTATTCATATTGTTGATTATATAGGCAAATATTCATTTAACTTTATAAAAGGGCAGCCATTAAATACAACGATCAACAATAATCATTTAACTGTATCAATAATTATTTAATCATATATATATATATATCAAAATGCACAATAATCAACACAATGAACAAATTTTGTATGTATCGAAAATGCCTATCAATATCAACAAAATGCACAATAATAAACACAATACACATTTATTGGATCGAATATCAACATTTTTATATATCAAAAAAAACATGTATGCCAAGTCAATACAAGTTTTACAAAAATGTGGCATATGCCATGTCCAAATCAATATACAATAAAAATGTAGAATATATCTACATGTATTGGTCATTCAATGACCATAACTAACACTATATAATCCTATAAAGTTTGTGGTGGATTATCAAATTCGAGCCTCTTCGATGCAGTATGTGGCTTTGTAGATGGCTATAAAACCACAATTCAAAAGCTAAGTTAGAATCCTTTTGTAGAAAATAGTTCACAATTATCAACATAAGTATGCATTTAACTATAATTTATTTGCAATAAAAATTTAGATTACCTCATCTGTTGATCTAGGATCTATTGTCTTCTCTGTCTTCTCCTAGTCAACCTTAGGAGTTCTCTTGAATACCTTCTTCAAAGGCTCCAAGTTATGGCCAACCTGCGAAGGGGGCTATTGTTGATTAAATACAATTAATACATGTACTAACATATATATATCAAAAACACTAAAAAACTATGATATAGAGAACAAAACTATACCGAGGCCTAAGATGCTTCTCCAATAGAGTGAGGAGGGCTTGCCATCGATGGAGCATTTGTCGTTATTATCTGTGCGAAAAAATGATCAAGATTAAATACAATTAATATAATGATAAGTATTGCAAGTTAAAAATAATTAATGTAATATATAAAACAAAAGCATACCAGAGCCTAAGATGCTTCTCCAGTACATGCAAGAGGGCTCGCCATTGATGAAGTAGCTATGGATATTTCCTATATGAAAAATGATAAGATTATAATTCATCACAAGTTCACATGTACACATGCATACAATCATCTGATAACTTAATGATGAACCACCAGTACCAAACTGGTACTGAGAGGGGGGGGTGAATCAGTACAAACACAAACATAGTCCAAAATAGGTTTGACAGCAAATACTCCAAATGACTGACAAACAACAACACTAGTTAAAATAGAGTGCAACCGGTAACATCCAGTACAGCTCAAACAGTCATAAACCGGTCGCTTGCTGAGCTTTCCTCTTAGCTCAATACTATAGTACCATTACCCTCTCATGCATGAACAAGTAAAATAACATCAGATCTTCATATCAGTGAGTTCAATATGTTTTATAGACAAGCATAAAACATAGAACCATCATATGCTCAACAGGTAAAAACAAAGCATCACAAGATAAAAGCATCACACATGACACACATATTTTTCACGTGGAAACCCAACTGGAAAAAACCATAGTGGGGATGAATACCCACAAGTTGCTTTTGAACTCTTTTGAATTCCGCTCTGTTAGGAGCCTTGTCTGATTAGAGACAATACAATAGGTTCTGATAGGAACCGATCCTGTTAGGGATCATCCGGTTAAGGGTACACAGTTAAGGGTTAAACCCGTCAGGGTAACCTTGTTAGAGGATTTCAAGAACTCAATAGCTAAAGGATCTCAAGAGCTCTATAGCTTCTCAGAACTCATTAACCTCAAGTTACCTGGCTAAGGGATTTGAATCAAGCCTGTTAAGACCACCCTGTTAGGGGATTTTGCATCAAGCCAATTACGGCTACCTTGTTAGGGGATTTTACAACTGTTGAAGTGGTTAGAGATCAACAGGAATTACAATGATCTATTAACAGTACTCAATGATAATGTAGATCCATTTAGGCTCCTCTTCTCCTTCTACACATTCACTTTGTAGGTATCTCTTCTCTCCTTTGGTCTGGCAAGAATCACGTATCACCTCCCTTGGATACACACTTACAACATTTTCCAACAACATTAGAAAGAAACTCAACATTGACCTTATAGGAAACAATCAGGTCAATAGCAAAAACCCTAAACCCTAATCCTGTTAGGTTAAGCAATTCAAGCGGTTCAATCCTGACCGTTGAATCATACTGCATTGAGCAGTTCAATCCTGACCGTTGAATCATACTGCATTGAGCAATTCAATCCTGACCGTTGAATCATACTACATTAAATGCAACAATCTTGAATTGATCTCAAGACATTCTCCATCGTCCATTTTCCACTGATTTCATGGCGGCTGATAACCCATCACGCGTTATCACCGTTTGACAGACTTCGCACATTCCTGAGGTAGATAGGAATAGTCTTCTTCATGCAAGATCCTTCATGCGCACAGAGCTTATGTGGAAACATGATCTGTTCTTCATTATACTGCTGACTCATCACACAAAGATCACCAAGTGAGTCACACAGACTTGAGATACTCCAACCGGAAATCCTGAAGTGGAAACTACCTACCAACTGGTAGTCATACAATGCTTCCATGGGCCGGTTCCCATAACTACATCCTGGTTCATCTTGAACAAATATGCCGCTTCACTTTGGCATATAAACTAGTTCATACATATGCCAGTTCCTCTCTCTTTTCTCCTATCACATGTGCCAATTCACACCATGTCACATATTGACATCAATGACAATCATACAATATCATTATGTCTTCATGCCGGTTCACATAATGCCAACAATCTCCCCCTTTGGCATTGATGGCAATATACAAAGATATCTTCTTCCCCATTTACTGCAGATATCTTTTTGCTTCATTCCTTCTCCCCCTTTGAATAAAAATGCCAAAGTGGAGGCACAAGTATCTTTGTTCCATCATGCTGCTCCCCCTAAGGAGTAGCATCCTTCAACACATCAATCAACAAAAATTTGACTTTGCAATACCTGACTGATGTGGAACAATTAATTTTAGTTCACCTCCTGAAGGGGAAATACCCCTAATTCACCTCTTAAGTGCACAAATGTAGTCTTTGGGAGAGGCTTGGTGAATATGTCTACTACCTACTCCTTACTGGAAACATGTTCCAATGCAATCTCCTTATTCTAAACCTTTTCCCTCAAGAAATGATACTTAAGCTCAAAATTCTTGGTTCTAGAATGTAAAACTAGATTCTTTGATATATTGATAGCACTTGTGTTATCACAGAATATACTTACCGATTTAGACACAGGGATCTTGAAGCCTTCAAGTGCATGCTTCATCCAAATTGTCTGAGTGCAGTTCATGAAAGCTGCAACATACTCTGCTTCCGCTATAGACTGAGAGATACAACTCTGCTTTTTACTCATCCATGACACCAGTCTACCATCGAGAAAGAATGCACCACCAGTTGTGCTTTTTCAGTCATCCACATTACCTGCCCAATCAACATCTATGAACACTTTTAGATTGAAATCATTGCTATATGGGTACCACAATCCATAGTCAATTGTTCCCTTCAGATACCTAAGAATCCGCTTGACTGCAATCAAGTGGGATTCTCTTGGATTCTTCTGGAACCTTGCAGTAATGCCAACTGCATGTGCAATATCCAGTCTACTATGCACTACATAATGCAATTTACCAATCATTGATTGGTATTCCTTCTCATCAACCAGTGTGGAATCATCCTCTTTTGTCAGCTTGCAACTGGTTACCATTGGTGTACCAACCGGTTTGCTATCTTCCATGCCAAAGGTCTTCAGTACCTCTTTGACATATTTGGACTGAGTGATAAAGATTCCATCTTCCATCTGCTGGATCTGCATTCCAATGAAGAACTTAATCTCCCCTATGAGTGACATCTCAAACTCTTTCTTCATCTCATCAGCAAACTCATGACTCATCTTGTCACCTCCTCCAAAGATAATGTCATCAACAAAAACCTCACAAATCAGGATCTGATCTCCTTCAGACTTCAGGTAGCTATTGTTATCTTCACTTGTTCTCTCAAATCCAACCTTCACAAGCTGGGAATGTAGGCACTCATACCATGCCCTAGGTGCTTGCTTTAGGCCATATAATGCTTTATGTAGCCTACACACCATATCACTATCTTCAGATAGGGAAAACCCATCTGGTTGCTCTATATATACCTCCTCTTCAAGTACACCATTTAGGAATGTAGATTTTACATCCATTTGATATACCTTGAACCTTTTAAAAGCTGCATATGCAAGAAGCATATGAACTCCTTCCAATCTGGCTACAGGAGCAAAGGTTTCTCCATAGTCTTATCCTTCTTCTTGAGCATATCCTTTGCACACCAATCTAGCTTTATTCCTAATCACTGTGCCATCCTCATTCAACTTATTTCTGAACACCCATTTGGTGCCAATGACATTTTTATGCTCAGGCCTGGGTACCAAGGACCATGTACCATTTTTATCTATCTGGTCAAGTTCCTCTTCCATTTCCTTGATCCATTCTTCATCTTTATGAGCCTCTTTGAATGATTTAGGCTCAAATTCAGAGATCATACATGAGTTTTCTCTGATCTTTCTTCTTGTAAGGATCCCTACATCCTTATCACCTATGATCTGCTTAAGATCATGATTCAACTTGACATACCAAGGAATGGTCTTAACTGGTTCTTCTTGCTTTTCTTCTTCATCCTCATCTTCATCAGTATCAACATTCACTGGTTCAGGGACTCTGTTACTGGTACTTGGTTGGCTAACAATCGGTTCCCAGAAGGTTGCAATCGGTTCATTTATAGCTTGCTCACTATCGGTTTCCTCAGTTTTCTCAAAGGATTCATCAACTCTTACATTGATGCTTTCCATAATTCTCTGAGTCCTATTGTTGTAGCACTTGAAAGCTTTACTCTTGGTGGAATATCCTAGAAATCTTCCTTCATCACATTTAGCTTCAAATTTGCCCTGATGTTCACTCCTCTTGATGTAACATTTGCTACCAAATACCTTATGTAGACTTATAAAAATGACCACATTCCTAAATGAATATTTTATGTTCATTTCTCTATTTAATTAAATCCAATTTAATTAAATTATCCACATTCTTCTATTTAATTAAATAAGTTACTCAATTTATTTAAATTAAATTCACTATACCCATTTAATGAATAAATCATTTTATTCAATTAAATCCCCCTAGCCACTTTTAATTAAATTCAAATTTAATTAAATAGTTATCCCAAATTGAATAAATCAAATTTATTTAATTGCAACCAGATTGAATGAAATTCTTTATTTCAATTAAATCCTATTATCCCCCCATCCACTTGCAAAATCCCAAACCCCTTCCTAATCCCTTCTAGAATCTTCTAATTGATTCTAATTAACCTAACCCTCCTCTAAATTTTGTCACATCCCTAAGCAAAGGGAGGTCACTTCTCAAATGGCCCAAAGTCTTGGATAACCATTGAAGGTTTTTCAACCTTCAACCACCAAAACCCCCAAAGTCTTTGAAAACCATTAAAGGCTTCCAACCTTCAACCACTTAATCCCCAAAGTCTCCAATAACCATTAATGGTTAATTCAAACCTTCCCACATGGTTAAAACATTTGTTTTGACTCAACCTCTATCCAACCCAAGGGTCTCATCAGGCCATTAATGCTTTGACCATGATTATCTCTTAATCATTTGCACAAAGGTTTATCCTTGGATTAACTCCTAATCCAGTGGGTAATCCTAACTTAGACTTGACCCTTAGCCTTTAGATAACCATGAGGTCTTCTCAGGCCTTTAATGCCTCCAACCTCTTTTCTCAACCCAATCCTATGTGGACATTTGTCACCATGTCATTGGTGCCAATTGTGCACATGGATCGTCAACTTTCAAACTTGGCCCTTGATTAAACCTTTCAATCCTGACCATCCATTGCCCTGTTTGTGCTATAAATAGAGCTCTCATTCCTCCATTCTTAACAATCATCTTTAAAATTTGAAGCATTATACTTATGCTCAAATTCTTTCAAGCTTTTTCATCATCTTTATGCTCTTCATTTAGCCTCTTTTAGATCAAATATGCATGCTTAGATTACTTTCTTTATCATTTTAGTTCAATCATAGACTAAATATAGTATGCTAGGATAGTATTCATACTAACCTCGTCATCTTATCATCTAGTTTATTGCATTTTTAGCATCATACATAGCTTCATATCTATTTCATACTAAATCAATCAAAAGCATCTCTCGTTCTCATATTTGCCATCCCTAAACCATTTTGCTCAGTAATCTGAGAGCAAAAATGTTGGTTTGAGGGACATTGTGAGATAGAGAACCATGGGACCCTCCTTGGGAAGCTGAGTAACACTACGTTACTCCATAGCTTGCATCAAGAAGTCCTGTGTGTGTGTGTGGACTAGTATTAGTAATATTTTCACATATTTAGTTTTATTCGCCCACTTTTCCCGCATACACCTTAAAGTAGCTAACCACAGGTGTTTTACAGATCCAATACTCATAAGGAGTTTTATCCTTACCTTTCTTGATGAGTACCCGGTTTATAGTGTAGACTGCAGTGCTCACCGCTTCTCTCCAAAAGGTGTGAGCAACCTTTCCTTGAATCAACATGGTTCTAGTTGCTTCAACCACAGTCTGGTTATTCCTCTCTGCTAGGCCATTCTGCTGTGGAGTCCGGGGGGCAGACAGCTGTCTCTTGATGCCAAATTCTTCACAATACTTGTTGAATTCACCAGAAGTGAATTCTCCTCCTTGATCAGTTCTGAGACACTTGATCCTTTTACCACTTTCCTTCTCCACTAATGCTCTAAAAGCTTTGAATTTCCCAAAATCTTCAGATTTGTCTTTCAGGAATGTGACCCACATCATTCTTGAGTAGTCATCAGTGAGGATCATGAAGTACCTATCACCCTGCACACTTCTAGTTTTCATAGGACCACACAAATCAGTATGTACAAGATCAAGCAAGTTTTCAGCTATGAAAGATTTACCTTTAAAAGTTGAGGAAGACATTTTCTCCAATTGACACTCTCTACACAGGGTATTATTTGGTTTACTTAGCACCAGCAACCCTCTAACTGCCTTGATTTTACTAGCCTTCACAATGTTATCAAAGTTTACATGACAGAGTCTCCTATGCCATATCCAACTATCATCAAGCTTAGCCATAAGACATGTACTTACATTTGCATTCAGATGAAATAAGTTACCTTTGGTCTGCATACCGGTGGCCACCAATTTACCATCTTTTCCTTTGATTCTGCAAACTCCATTCTTGAATTACAGAGTGAGGCCACTGTCATTTAGCTGGGCAACACTTAGAAGGTTGTGTCTGAGACCATCAACCCAGTACACATTGTCAACACTCCTCTTTCCATTTAAAGAGATGGGCCCTCTACCTTTGACCATGCGTGGTGCATCATTGCCAAAGTGAACCACGCCACCATCATACTCCTCTAAGGATAGAAACTTGCTCCAGTCACCAGTCATATGGTGAGAGCAGCCACTTTCAATGATCCACTCATTTAAATCATCAAACCGAGAGACAAGAGCCTTCTTGTCTGCCACATCTTCCATTACAACAACAAACACAATATCTTCATTCTCTTCATCTTCTGATTCCTCATCTATGACACCTTCATCAACTACCACAAAATAGTTTCTTCAATTTCCTCCTTTGAATTTCCTAAACCTTTCTGGTTTATCCTTGTTGTCGCTACTAGGACAGTTCATAGAAATATGTCCTATCCAGCTACAGGAAAAACATTTCAAAGGGAGCTTACCTTTGTATTTACCAGTTCCTTTTGGAAATTTCCTGGCAAGAAGAGCTTCAAATTCCATCAGAAACTCCTCATCATTCATTTCTCTGCTCTGACTAGGTTCCCCATAGTGCTAGCCTCTTTTCCTTTTCTGGATGGCATAGCAGAGGCTTTAAATGTTGATTCTATCTTTTGAACACTGCCATCAAAACTATTCAGCTCATAGGCTGTCAACTTGGCTATGATGGAGTCCAAGGACACCTTAGACTTGTCTATTGATCTCAGTTCCTGAATAGCAGCAACCCTTATTGCATAGACCAGCAACAGGGATCTTAGGACTTTGCTTACCACAGTGGAATCTTCTATTTTGCCACTTGTGCTCTTGATTTCTCCAACAACTATTTTGATTCTTATTCCATACTACTAAATGGTCTCTCCTTCAACCATTCGCATGTCTTCAAACTTCCCTCTCAGGCTTTCTTCCTTAGCCTATTTTACATGCTCATCACCACCATAGATATTTTCAAGAGCATCCCATACCTCTTTGGGATTTACCTTGTCCTGAACATCAATAAACTCAATGTCAGATAGACTACTAATGAGGGCTTCCATGACTTGCCCATTTTCTTGTATCTCTCTCTTTTGGTCATCGGTGAGAGTACCGGTAGGAACAACATATACATTTTCAACATAACTCTAGTGTTGAACACCCATGCTTTTGATGAATATCTTCATCATGTCTTTCCATATACCAAAATTTTCCCTGTTAAACTTTGGACCTTCCCTCTTCATCATTTGACTAGGATCTTTTCCTCAAGCGGTTAAGCTTACAACACAGACGACCTGGAGTGCTCTGATACCAATTGATAACTTAATGATGAACCACTAGTACCAAACCGGTACTAAGAGGGGGGGGTGAATCAATACAAACACAAACACAGTCCAAAACCTGTTTGATAGCAAATACTTCAAATGACTGACAAACAGCAACACCAGTTAAAATAGAGTGCAACCGGTAACATCCAGTACAACTCAAACAGTCAAAAACCAGTCGCCTGCTGAGCTTTCCTCTTAGCTCAATACTATAGTACCATTACCCTCTCATGCATGAACAAGTAAAGTAACATCAGATCTTCATATCAGTGAGTTCAATATGTTTTATAGACAGGCATAAAACATAGAACCATCATATGCTCAACAGGTAAAAACAAAGCATCACAAGATAAAAGCATCACACATGACACACATATTTTTCATGTGGAAACCCAATTGGGAAAAACCACAATGGGGATGAATACCCACAAGTTGCTTTTGAACTCTTTTGAAGTCTGCTCTGTTAGGAGCCTTGTCCGGTTAGAGACAATACAATAGGATAGGAACCGATCCTGTTAGGGATCACCCGGTTAAGGGTACCCAGTTAAGGTTTAAACCCATTAGGGTTACCTTGCTAGAGGATTTCAAGAACTCAATAGCTAAAGGATCTCCAGAGCTCTATAGCTTCTCAAAACTCATTAACCTTGAGTCACCCAGTTAAGGGATTTGAATCAAGCCTGTTAAGACCACCCTGTTAGGGGATTTTGCATCAAGCCAGTTACGGCTACCCTGTTAGGGGATTTTACAACTATTGAAGTGGTTAGAAATCAACAGGAATTACAATGATCTATTAACAGCACTCAATGCTAATGTAGATCCATTTAGGCTCCTCTTCTCCTTCTGCACATTCACTTTGCAGGTATCTCTTCTCTCCTTTGGTCTGGCAAGAATCACGTATCACCTCCCTTGGATACACACTTACAACATTTTCCAACAACATTAGAAAGAAACTCAACATCGACCTTATAGGAAACAATTAGGTTGATAGCAAAAACCCTAAACCCTAATCCCATTAGGTTAAGCAATTCAAGCGGTTCAATCCTGACCGTTGAATCATACTGCATTGAGCGGTTCAATCCTAACCATTGAATCATACTGCATTAAATGCAACAATCTTGAATCGATCTCAAGACATTCTCCATCGTCCATTTTCCACCGATTTCATGGCGGCAGATAACCCATCACGCGTTATCACCATTTGACAGACTTCGCACATTCCCGAGGTAGATAGGAATAGTCTTCTTCATGCAAGATCCTTCACGCGCATAGAGCTTACATGGCAACATGATCTATTCTTCATTACACTGCTAACTCATCACACAAAGATCACCGAGTGAGTCAGACAGACTTGAGATACTCCAACCGAAAATCCTGAAGTGGAAACTACCTACCAACTGGTAGTCATACAATGCTTCCACGGGCCAATTCCCATAACTACATCTCGGTTCATCTTGAACAAATATGTCGCTTCACTTTGGCATATAAGCCGGTTCATACATATGCTAGTTCCTCTCTCTTTTCTCTTATCAAATGTGTCGGTTCACACCATGTCACATATTGACATCAATGACAATCATACAATATCATTATGTCTTCATGTTGGTTCACATAATGCCAACATCATCAAATCAATAAAATAAAGTAGAGATACATACCTCTACCCTCTCTCGATCTTCAAATGTATCAAGTGCATTCAATATATCTACAAATCTCAATGCCTGTTGTATATAAAACAGACAAAAAACACTTTTAATCAATCTACAAATTCCAACTAAGACAATTTTAACCTTTTCAAACAATTGTACAATTAAAAATGTGTTCAATTACCTTCTTCCCATGTTTAGGCATCTTCGAGGATTTTTTTCACTAAGGACCAGGCCTAGACACGGAGGGGGTACCCTAAAAAAAATAAATTAACATGAGATATTAGTACAAATAATATTAAACATAATTTAGCAAATCTAAAATTAAATGACTTGCACAAATTCCATCAAAAGAATACATAGAATAAGGTGTACAAAATATGATACCACATAGCTCTATAGGCCAAAATCAATCGCCGAGAGCGTGACATCGTCAATCTGGGACATTTGGTCCCTTGACAATGTCTACAAACAAAAAATTGTCAAGCACTAAAGAGAGTTACTATATCTTTTTTTTTTTAATTCAAAGTGTACTATTCTATTTTAACATGTTACAAAATTTATACCTCAGGCATCGATGTTGCAGCTACAATAATTGCGGGAGGAATATCAGATGTCATTGCTGCATCCTGAAATTCATATTGTTTGTATCAATTTAAATTGATCTATAAATGAAAATTCATTTACAATTACAAATTTTATATGACAGATAAATAAAATGTTATGAATTCAAATCAACGCACTTGTGTCTGCAGTTGACAAGAAAACAATATGTCCATCAATTTATTTGCTAGTTCCATATCCTCAGTCATGCTGGTCTGACATCTCCTACCATGAATCATGCAAAAATGGGATGTGGAGCGATCTGTAGTGGCCTCATCATCCATCCCTGTGCATATTCCTGAGAAAGTGGGACACACATGCTGAATAAGCTCACCAGTGCCAATCGCCCTAGCTAATGGATCATCGTCTGATATAAGAGGGTGTGCTAACTGTGTCCCATGTTGGATGATCGCATCAGTCAATGTTGTGGCTGCTTGAAGAGTTTGTAGCTCCATCGACTCTTTAAAGGCTTCTCAAACAGTCACATGCACCTTAGGTGTGGGTGCTAGGGGGTGACGACTCTGCGGGTCTAATACCCTACGAGCTCCAAGTCTACCTTGGGCAAAGCTGCCAACTCTACCATGGAAATCTCTCATGTCAAAATAATTAGGCTTCTTATTAAGGACAAACTCACAATATACTTTCCTCAAAAAATTCAATGGAAACTCATAATTATTACAAGGTAGTTCATCAAAGACCATCCACCACCTATTCCAAAATAGATCCCTCATATGTACATTGGTACACCAATGTATGACAAACCTCTTTGCATTAAGAGGTAAGGACACGCCAGTTCCAGGATTTAAAAAAAGAGCACATATTTATGCTTTACTTATGTTTTTGTTTTTCACTCCCTCATATGATAATCCATTCTCATAAAATGCACGACACCTATCCCTATAGTTTCTCCATTTTTTAATATAAATGGAAACTGTAGTGGTACCACTAGCTAATGTTTCTAGGCTAGTGGCAAGGGATAAATGATTCTCAAGCTTAGATGTTTTCAATTTATTAAATAGTCTACTTATTTTAGCAATTTTTTTCCCTAACTGATTAAGCAATTGATCCTTTGTAGCTGGTGTATGCTCTAAAGGAGGAGCTGGAGGTGTATTTTACAGCTTTTGTTGTGGGTTTTGCTATGGGTTTTCATTGTGTTGTGGTTCTGGATTTTGAGAATTTGATATATTTGTAACAAAAAAATAAAAAAACTAATCAAAATCAATGATTTTAAATTCTTAATGTAAATAAAATTTATCAAATATGCAAAATAAACAAAAAATTAACAACCTACCTCTTTCCATGGCGCTGGGAAGTGGAAATCAGGAGCCCATGCGCGGTTTAGAGAAGAAATGCCCCTCCAAACAACTTTCAGCCACGGGTTGAAATGAAACCCAATCAATGTAAAAAATATATATATTGATAGGGAGTGTGTACATGATCTTAAAAAACTAAGACTGTGTATGGGATCCTAATTTCTAAGGGATCGCGTATGTGGTCTTAGTTTTTAAGGACTAGGTACACAGTCCCTTCCCTTTTGGCTCGACATAAATGAACCATAGCATGTATGGGGTTATTCAAAATTCAAAAATCACGTACACGCTATCTGTTTTTTCAACTTTTTTAGGTGTGTGTCCACTTTTTTGGCACCCTCTTAGTGCACACACCCAAAGGTAGTCATCCAAGATCTGTAGGCCTAATGTAAAGCACAAGAACAGGAGCTAAATATTGTGACATGAATAAATTTTATTCTCATAAATGATATAAATGTTGAACACCTAACAGAACTAAGGAAGGGGGGGAGGGTTAATTAGTACGTAAATTCAAAATTAATTTTTAATAAATAAAATCAACTTATTCATTAACCATCAACACATAAGAATAAAACATTAACACATGAACACCAAATGTACATGGAAAACCCAAATAGGTAAAAATCATTGTGAGAATCTAACTCACAATATGAATGTAGCATCATAAATTGTACACCCTTAATTGGGTAGTACAATTTCATGCTTAGGTTAGCACCTGTCTTAGTGTGTTCACATTTTGTATTTCAAATTCCCTTTTAGCATTTAATTAAATCTAAAGTCTTCTTTCATCATTCTACACATCATAAAATTGGGCCCTTATCCATAAGTGTGCCCCATTTTATTTTATTCTTCCAATTAATTATTTCATCAAAAGCCCTAATTATGTCTTATTTCAACCTTCAAGGCCCGATTTCGCATATCTAGACACCTTGAATCTCCACATACTCTTGGAATTAATTTTAGAATCACAATATCTTGCTTCCCCAAAAATTTGGAAAAAGTTGGTCTAACCAAGAGGCAGCTCCTTCGTCCCAACATTTTCTCCTCAAATTTTGGGAGCATATTTTGGCGGTATTTTAATGTTTGAATCCAGATAATTGTGAAATTATATTGATTCTAGGTTGGTCTATGACCAAAAACAAAGTTAGAGTTTCATACATATAGCCTTTCCTTTCCTCATTTGAAGGATCTATCTACAAGAATTTGAAAGAGCCTCTTATGAAGTGAAAGTATAGGTTATGTGGAGTCTACAATCAGTACATTAAGCACTCATCAATCATCTTCAAAATCAATTAGGAGCTTTGAAGACATTGAAGAATAATAGGAGATCATCGACTATTTATTGGATTGCACCTCTCCCTTAGGTTTTGGTATAATTTCATGTTATTTTCATATCTTTGTATGAAATTCATAACCTTCATTTTCAGATTTACATTCATGCTTTAGATCCATTATTACATTTGTGATTTGAAGCATTTACATTTACATTTACAATCAATTAGGGTTTGCTCTTGAAAGTGTAGGGTAGAACTCTAGATCTACTTTCTTACTCATTTAGGATCTTGCATACAAACAAGATTCTTGCACACACATTTTCAATACATCATCGTCTATTTATAGAGGTAGAAATCACCAAAACAAGGGATTTCATAAGGAAAAACCCTATATAGCCACCTAGACACCCTTTTATCAAGTTGTAGATGCAAGTACAAGAATCTAGCAAACGCACGAATTTTGGGACCGATGAAACACGCAAGTGAAGAGTCAGTCTCAAAGCTAGATCTTGGTTTTCTAGGACCAAGGCATGGCATCCTCATCTAGGAACAAGGTGTGGCATCTAGGTTCTCTACATTTTACAACATTTATTGCAGTTCAACATTTCATACTCTCAAGACCCAAATTCTAGAAGTTCAACTTTCTATGGTATCAGTGACCAGGGTGTGGTGCAACACCAAATTTCAATGACAGTTGCACATCTGATTACCTTTTCCATCTTTGTACTCAGTCCTTTAACTTCAAATCTAAAATTTTTTGCATTTTCACTTTATGTTTGCATCTTTGTCATCTCCTAGCATAGTTGACTACCACATTGCACTTTGCACATCTCCTCTTCATAGTAGCAAAGGAATAGAAACCCTAAAGATATTCCTTGACCCTCTCTCTCTCTCTTACAAGAAGTGGTCAAAGTGAATTGTCTCTTAGGTTCTTTCATATTCTAATGTGTGCATGGGAGTGGGATTAGGTCTTAGCCACTTGATTCCATTTTCATACGTTACAATGAATAACAATGTCTACAACATGTTAAGTTTATATTCAAGGAGCACCAACACCTGAAGGACTTGCAAAATGAAGGCACATAACCTTAGTCAAGATACAAAAGGACTTGCACAATTGAAGAACACTTCTTTAGAACAACATACAAACTATTGCCAAATGACTCACTATCAATTAGTCACAAATGAAATAATTGAATTGAAATTGAGAAGGATTATCCTAATCATAAAATTGTCCTTGAACAACTGAGTCAAGAAACCAATATCATGGTAAACATCTCTGATACTCTTCACTAGCCAAACACATTGTCTTAAATAATATATTAGTTTCAAATCTCTTGTCAAATTGTCTTTCACATCACCACAAACTCAAATTTGCTTGCAAATCATTTGCATACACTTCTCACACAATTCACTTCTCATCCACACACAATTCATCTATATGCACATCTTAAATATGAGACAACATTGAAAACCTTAATAAGGGTCAGACAAAATAAAATAAGCAATATTACACAAAATAAGCCACCCAAACCTAACATACTTAGATCGGTCGACTTCAGGAGAAAGAGGAAACTAAAATATATCACAATAAATCCTTCCACAATTGATCCAACAATCTACACATGCTAACATATTCTCCAAAGGGCTTTACCAAATGTAACATATAAACATAATCAAACAATCAGCCACGTAACCTCTTCTAATGACAAAATACTCCATGTGGATCTCCACATGCCATGGTCAGGCCCAAATTAACATCTCAACATATACCCAGACCAAAAGACCACAATACAATTAGAAACATATCCAAAGGGAACCAAAATAATTTTGGACCACCCTAAATACAGGATGACATGTCAATGAAAACCAAAAGCATATTTGAACCAGCATCTATCTAGATAACTAGGTCTGATAAAGCATATCTGGACCAAAATCCATCCAGATAACTAGGTTTGACATCAATGACAACCCTATCAACTCATGATATTAAAAAACTCTAACAATCTCCCCCTCTATCATTGATGGCAACAGCAATATGATCCTAATAATCTCACAACTCTCTCTCCCCACAATAATCTCACAATGTAACTCTCTCTCCAATCTCACAACAACTCTCTCCCCCCCTCTGACAATAATGACAAAAGGCATTGAAAACCATACTGACAACTCACACCACTGCTACCCCTAAGAGAAGTAACAACATCAATTTAGGAGACAAGGATAAGCACTAAGTCTCCCTATAGAAAAATGCACCACTAAAAATACATCTAGCTAGAAAAAACAAGGTTAATAACCCCTAATTTCTGCTTGAGATGCTCAAAAGTATCATTCTCCAAATCCTTAGTAAAAATGTCTACTATCTTCGTTGATATAGAAATCTATTATATTCTAGCTTCTTTCTCTGCAACCTTCTCTCTTAAGAAATCATAATGGATTGAAATATGTTTGCTTCTTGAATGTATAACTGGATTCTTTGAGATGTTTATAGCATTGGTATTATCACACATAATAGGAGTAGCTTCATCATACACTACTCTGATATTATGAAGAGTCTGCTTCATCCACAAAACTTGAGTACAACAAGATGTTGTGCCAATATATTCAAATTCTGAAATGGATAATGATACTAATTCTTATTTCTTACTCATCCATGAAACCAATCTATCTCCCAAAAAAATGCACCACCACTAGTACTTTTCATATCATTGACACTTTCAGCAAAATCAACATATGTATAAGCTTTCAACATGAAATCTTCATTCTTCTTGTACCTAAGCCAAAATCTTGAGTTTCTTTTAGATATCTAAAAATCCTCTTCACTACTTGATCATGAGTCTTCTTCTAATTAGCTTGAATCTCTTGTGAGAAAACACACACCTTGCATAATATCGGGTTTAGAAGCAGTAAGATATAACAATCCTTTGATCATATATTTGTACTTCTTTTAATCAGCTTTTGAAGATGTGTCATCTTTGCATAACTTAAATCCAATAGATAAAGGATAGTAACAGGTTTACAATTATTCATATCAAACTTTTTTAACATCTATTTAACATACTTAGCTTGAGAAATAAAGATTTCATTATTAAATTGAGTAACTTGAAGACCAAGAAAGAATGACATCTCTCCAAACAAAGACATCTCAAATTCTTTATGCATCTCTTTTGCAAATTCTTTACACAAACCATCACTTCCTCCAAAGATAATATTGTCAACATAAAAAACAACAATAAAGAACTTAATGCCTTCAACCTTGAAATAAAGATTATTGTTTGTAGTACCTTTCCTACAATTTTATTATAATAAATATCTATCCAATGTTGCATAGCATGCTCTTGGTGCTTGTTTGAGTCCATACAATGCTTTCTTTAACCTACAAACCATTTTTGGATCATCTAACAATCTAAATCATCTAGTTGTTTAATGTATACCTCTTTTTCTAGTTATCCATTCAGAAATGTCGACTTAACATCCATTTGATATACTCTAAAGTCCTTGTAGGCAGAAAAAGAAAGAAATATTCTAATAGCTTCCATCCTCACAACCGAGGCAAAATTTTCTTCAAAAGAAATACATTCTACCTGAGAAAAGCCTTTATATATCAATCTTGTCTTGTTTCTTGTGACTTGTCCTTGTTCATTTAATATGTTTTGAAACACCCAGTTAGTTCCTATCACATTTTTATCCACCGATCTAGGTACTAGCTCCTAAGTCTGATCCTTCTGCATTTGATTCATTCTTCTTCCATTTCTCTCGCCCAACTTTCTTCTTTGCTTGCTTCTTCATATGATTTAGGTTCAATAACTAAAAGAAAACAACAATTAGTTAGTTTATTTACCTCTGTAACACTTCTAAATCAAGATAATCAGGCTCCATTACCTATAGGCTCATGTTATGTTTTCCATAGGGAGAGATGGAGAGAGCGAGAGCAAAATACAGGGAGAAGAGTGTGAGAGAGGGGACTAAGGATAAAAAGATAGAGATAGAAGTGGAAAGTTGATGGAGATGGAGAAGGAGATGGATATGGAGACAATGAGACTGATGTTGATGTAGGAGCATCCCCGCTCGATGGGCAATCTTACATCAACCACAAATATTTCCTTTCAGTTTTGTTCTTGTTTTGTTCTTTGTGTAGTTTTCTATGTTCTTGCTGGTTGGCACTGGTAGTTGCTTTCTCTATGTGGAAGATCTTGTGTTTGGTTTGATTCCAAATTTCTAGTTCATTTGGGTTCTTTTTCGGTCAGTTATCGCTTATGATTGGGTGTTTTTGGGTTCTCGGGGCAGTTCTTGTGATTACTGATTGGTTTTCCTTCATTACCGACACAATTATTGCCATGTGGATTCAATTTGGGTCTTGTCCAATGTTTTTATGCGTGTGGCTGACCTTCGTGCTAAACCTCATCACTTGGTTGTTATTTTCCAAAAACATTTATCTAATTCTTAGGGCCGACCTAATTACACGTTTCATTTTCCTACATTGGTGAATGTAATCTTATGAGGCCAATCCAAATGTGTTCCAATGGGTATAAATATGAGGTTAGGTAATCATTTGTAGGGGTGAAGAAATTAAAACTCAGAATAAGGATTGAGATTCACATGTTGTGATCCGGTTGATTCTTAGAGTCTCAGTTGGATTGTATTTGGCTTGAAGCCTACATGTAACCGGTTAAAATCACTAGATGTTTTTTGATGATAATATAATGATTGACGAATGATTGTCAGAATTTCTATGGCTTTAATATGATTTTTTTTATGTAAATTTGTTATGTGTTCTTGTTGCTTTCGTTGTGTCTCCCTCGCTGCATAAGCCTAATTGACTCTTTTGAGGGTTTTTACCAGTTATGGCTGCATCAAGTGGTATCAGAGTTGGTTATGGATCGGCTGGTGGAATAATCATTTGCGAACATTGAGGCATTCCCTGAGGTGGATAAATCTCCGATTGGAGGTAGGTTGTACGTGTATTCAATAGATTGTTGAGGGGAGGCAATTGAAACAGATAGTCAGATCACTGAGTTGAGGCAGTTCACCGGAGTGGAAGAAGAGATGTCACCGAGGAGAAAAAACCCCAGGAGGGTAGAATAGAGGATGGAAGACTTCAAGAATGAAGTGAGAAATGAAATACAGAATACTTTCGCTAGTTTTTTAAGAAACCCTGATTTTAAGGATGAATATGATGAAGCCGATGAAGAGCTTAGGAATCTGAAGGACCAGAAGATGAGAGAGAGGAAAGATTCCTAAAAGAAGTGGCACAAGAAAGTAAAGTGCATAAAGTTGAGGTTTCTAACTTTTCCAGAACACTGAACCTGAAGGATCTGATTGATTGGATCGGAGAGTTGGAGGACTACTTTGAATTTGAGGATGTCAAGGACCCGCAGAGAGTCTAATTGGCACAGACCAAGTTGAAAGGGCATGCTACCTTATGGTGGAAATATTTTTAGAAAGATGGATTGGAGAATGGTGAATTGAAGATCATCTAGTGGAGATAGATGGTTGCAAGATTGAAGGCCAAGTTCATACCGAGAGACTATGAATTGGAGTTGTTCAAGAAGTTGCAGAGCCTGAAATAGAGAAACATGTCTATGAAGGAATATACTGAGGAATTCTGCAAGGTGGTAATCAAATCTGGACATAGAGAGATGGATAGAGAAAAGATGGCAAGGTACATCAATGGAATTGCTTTTAACATTCAAGATGAGATGAGTATGTTGAAGATTTCCACAATTGAAGAAGCTTACCAGTATGCTTTGAAGGCTGAGGAGAAAGTGAGGAGAATACAACCGAATAAGGGAAAGGAGGAATTCAAGATGAGTGATAATATGAAGAAATCAGTAGAAGAAGAGAAGTCAAAACCTAAGTGGAGTAAAGAATTAGAGTAGAAGACACTGAGGACAGGTAGCAGCAGTACTAGTAGAGAATTTCCTGGCAAATGCTTCTAGTGTGGAGAAATCAGACATATATCCTATGAATGTAAGAAAGGAATGACAAGAATTTGTGTGGCAAGTGAGGAACTAGAAGGTGATGGTATCATATCTAACTGTGCACCGGAGAAAGGAGAATCCCTTATGTTCAGAAGAAAGGATACCGAATCTACTCAGAGGAGGAGTTTTTTCCAAACTGTGTATAAATTAGGTGGTAAGTGTTGCAAGGTCATTGTAGATAGTGGAAGAACTGATAATTTAGTATCTAAGAAGATGCTTGTGAATCTTGGGTTGAAGAGGCTTAAGAATCCTTATCCTTATGAGGTGAGTTGGTTACAAGATGATCAGAAGATAGAGATAAAGGAGCAGTGTTTGGTGAGTTTCAATATTGGGCCTTTCAAAGATGAAGTTTTATATGATATTGTGTCAATGAGTGTTTGTCATGTCTTGTTGGGAAAACCTTGGCAGTATGATAGATGAGTTATTTATGACTGTAGAAGAAACTTGGTTACTATTGAAAAGGATGGGCAAAATTTCACATGGAAATTTGATGGAGATGGAGAAGGAGATAGATATGGAGAGAACAAGAGTGATGTTGATGCAAGAGCATCCCCGGTCGATGGGCAATCTTGCATCAACCAAAAATATTTCCTTTCAGTTTTGTTCTTATTTTGTTCTTCGTGCAGTTTTATGTGTTCTTCTCGGTTGGCACCAGTAGTTTCTTGTTCTTCATCAAAGATCTTGTTTTTGGTTTGCTGTTGGTTTCATGTGGTTGATTCCAGATTTTAATTCATTTGGGTTCTTTTCCGATCAATTGTCGCTTTCGGTTGGTTGTTTATGGGTTCTCGGTGCAATTCTTGTTCTTACTAGTTGGTTTGCCTTCATTATAGGTGTGATTCTTGGCACTATCTAGATTCATTTTGGGTCTTTTCGATGTTCTTTGGTGTGTGGTTGACCTTCCTACTGAACCACATCACTTGGTTGTTATTTTCCATAAATATTTATCTAATTCTTAGGTCCGACTTAATTACACATTTCATTTTCCTGCATTGACAAATGTAATCTTATAAGGTTGATTCAGATGTGTTCTAATGGGTATAAATATGATGTTAAATAATCATTTGTAGGGTCGGAGGAAGTAAAAGTCAGAATAAGGATTGAGATTCATATGTTGTGATCTAGTTGATTCTTAGAGTCTCGGTTGGATAGTATCTGGCTCAAACCCTGCATGCAACTGGTTAATCACCGGATGTCTTTTGATGATAATATAATTATTGTTGGATGATTTTTGGAAGTTCTATTGCTTTAATATGATCTGTTTATGTGAATTTGTTATGATTTCTTATTTCTTTCATTGTGTCTCCCTCGCTGCATAAGTCGGTTGACTCTTTTGAGGGTTTTTACCCGTTATGGTTGCATCAGATGCAGAGCTGGGAGTAGCATCAATCAACATACAAGATATACAAAAAAAATCATGGTGTATTCTAATTACACCACTTCGATACATTGCTTCTTCGGTCTATTTTACATATGTCATATAAACTTAAGCAAGGACATACAATATTGGCCTAATAATGGCCTCTAACTATGGATTTTGATGGCCTACAAGTCATCATTACATCAAACAACTCAACAATGTATTATTTTGTTAATCCCTCATGGTAACATTTACTATGAAAGAACACACAAAAACACCCATATCTTTCCCAAATGATCAAATAATCAAAATTCCTTTATAGGAGCCTTGTGTAGAAATGTAAATAAGACTCTCACCAAGTTTGAGCCTTTTGGGATGATGCAATACAAAGGTATAGTTTTATTAATGCTTGTTGGAAACTCTAGTTTTATCACAGACCTGCTCTCACCAAAAATTTCATAACTCATTCAAAACTTAATAAAATTAGATCAGATAAAAATAAAATGAAACTAGACTCATTTCTCCAACTTATCCCATTGGTTTCAGACCATTATTTTACTATACCAATGTGTACCAAAAATGACATAACTTTTACAAATCCCAATGAAAATTGATGAGACCAATTGAAAATGGAAGTAGGCTCATATAAATAACTTCTCCAACTAGTTTCAGATCATTACACAAAAGATAAAATTTGAATAAACCAAGAGAACATTCTGCAACATGAGAAAATTCATAAATATTGCACAAAAATAAGGGTTTATTCTTCTTTACAATCTCCAGCAATCTCCAACCCTCTCCAACCTTCAAAAAAATATGGAATTAAATTTGGAGGCCATATTTATGCCTTTTATAACTAGCAATAATCAGTTACAACTAACTTTTAAATGACTTGACCCTTCACCTTCCACATACAACCAAAAATGCAAAGTTGCATGACAATATTTGACAAACATGACAACTTTTTACAATATTTGCCATATGGCCCACAAATGACCTCCTAAGACTCAAACTCAATAAGAATAATTCCAAAATGGTCTAAAATACCTTATTAAATTATCAAAGAACAATACTAAAGAAAAATTTATAAAATTGCCTCATGGAGGCATAAAGTCCATCAGGTGTTCCTGCACCATACTCCCAGCTAAAAACAAATTCAAAGCCCTCTTGAATTGAGGGTAACAATGGGTATCCACCTCTGAATTCTCCTCCTTGATGCCTTCTATGATCTTCCCTTTCACCTTGGGTTTCATCTTGAATTTTGGTTTGCCCTTGTTTATAATCTCAACAAGAACTATGTATGCTCCTTCCTTACTCTTTCTCCCTTTTGATGTAGATATGATCTCTTAACCTTTGGTCCTCACTTTTCCCATATTTTAATCTTCCTTCAACCTTGAATCCTTGTTAGGATCACAAACCTCTAAAGTGTAAAAAACTAAAAAATCCATTATCCTCTTTAGAAATCAATGAAGAAAACATTGTACCATCATACTTTGAGACCAACTTTGATCCTCCAAAATCAATTCATCCTTGACCTTAACCATATCATCTTTTGTAAGCAATTCAATGTCATCTTCCACTAAAATCAGATCAAGCTTCATACCTGTTGTTTCAACATCTTCATGGTTTGTCATGGCTACATCCTTCATGGGTTTGTCTTCCTCTACCGTTATCTCATCTTGCTTGGATTTTTCCTTATCTTATTCCATTAGGAAAGGCTTCTTCTCATCTGGTTTTGGTGCTCCCATTTGTCTTCTCTTCTGAACTATCTTCTTAATAGGCCATGATACCTTCTATTTGATTGGTAAATGTCATCTTTACATTTCAAGTTATAGGATTTTTTCCAACTCCTCCATATCCTTTCTTAATTGCTCTCCCATTTGTTTCAAGCCTTGCCTCAAATATGCTATCTCTTCCTCAATCTCCCTTTGCTTTGCCTTCTCTTTTTCCTTCTTTCTCTATTTTTTCCTCGTGTTTCCTCTTTTGTCTCTTCTCCTATGAACCCTCACCCTACAAGAATCTCTTTAACAAATTCATCGCTCTTCAAGAAAGTCTCTTTCACCTTTCTTCTCTTTGTCTTTGTGACACCTCACCTAGTTTTATTCTCCTTTTCTCTACCTAGTCTCTTGGCATCTACTTTCTCTCTCCAACCTGCAACAAGACAACACACAAAGACACACATCCAACTCACTTTTCCCAGACCTTTTGAGCTCTGATACCACTTTGATGCAGAGGTGGGACTAACATCAATAAACATACAAGATATACTTAAATAAATTCAAGGTGTAAAGAAGACTCTCACCAAGTTTGAGCATTTTGGGATGATGCAATACAAAGATATAGTTTTCTTAATTGATAAGTTCTAATACTGAATGTAAAGTACAGATGCCAAGCTAACCAAGATGAGAGGGGGGTAGGGTGAATCATACAAACTTAAACTTCCATAAAAACAACAGATTCAACCTCGGTAACCTTATCAGAAAAACATTAAAGCATGCAGACCCATAAACAGATAAGATCAAAAAACATATAACACTAGATTTAACGTGGAAACCCAAATAGGGAAAAACCACTATGGGATTTCGGACCCACTAAGAAATATACTCTTCTAGAGTATGCTCGGTTAAAAGAAAATCCTGTTAAAGATTACAAACACATTGCTAGATGTGACCCGGTTAAGGGATTTCCCTCAGATCTGTTAGGATCTTCACCTTGTTAGAAGTGACCTTGTTAAAGGATTTCAAACACTCAATGAGAATGTCACCTTGCTAGAGGATTTTACAAATAAGACTATTAAGTCCACTCGGTTAAGAGATTTTCTATTACTTCACAAAATAATAGTAATAAGAATATATATCTGCAACTTCACATCTAAAAATGCTAAAGCAGATTCTTATTTTCTCAATACAATCTAGACATAAGATTTATCTAGTCCTCTGCTGGGAACTATACTCTGTTATTCAAATAGGTCTTCAAGCTTCTATGCTCGGTAATCACTATGTAGCATCCCTATGCTTACATTTTCCCACATAAATTGTTTATCAACAATTCCTTATTTATAAACAATTTGCTAACTGCTTAATCTCCTTGATCACATTTCCCATGATCAATCATAGCCATCAGATCTTCAAAATTGACTAGGTTCAATGTATCCTTCGATCTGAAAAATGTTTTACCTTGCCTTGGAACTTGTGCTAAGGTATTGCGGTTCAATCTGAGTTGTAGATCTTCCTGCCGATTTTCCTTTGCCATAGATCTTTAACAAACTTCATACACATTGTATCAATCATTTAATCAACTCCAGCTCATCAGCTTCCATCATTAAATGATGCTTGTATTCATTCAATGCTTTCTGGTATTACTCAGTTGCAACTTGGTGAATACTAATCTTTACTCGATAGACAATCCACCTTCATTAGCCGATAGTGATAACCTTAGGGTTTACCTACTAGGTTCCTTAGGATTTATCGACTAGGTTCTTTGCTCAGTAACATAGTATAGTATTAACCTTGCAATTAACAACATATGTAGGATATCAAAAACAATCTAAACATCATGATCTCATCATAGTCTGACTCGGTAATAGTTGCCCATTGAATAACTTATTCATCCCCTTATTCATCATATTCTTTCTGTGTCTTTTATCGACATCTTAATTCTCTTCAAAACATACTTCTTAAGATATGGCAACATCATACTGAATTAGAAAATCAATTTCTTGACATCAATGACAAAATAATAATATTAAGACAGTAAAACATCCTTAATCAGTTATATCCATAATCATCAACATCCTTCTCAGTATCCTCATTGAAATGCCAACAATCTCCCATAGTAATTGGAATGCCAACAATCTCCCTTTCTCTGTTATAATGCCAACAATCTCCCCCTTTGGCATTGATGGCAAAACCAATTGATTTGACCTAATTAATTTCGGATTGCTATGAAATTCTGAAATGTTTCTGAAATGCAAATCTCTCCCCCATTAGTCTTCTCTTCCTTGTCTTCTCCTTTTTCATTAGTCTTCTCCCCCATTCTATAGTATTCTCCCCCTTTGACAATAATGCCAAAAAGTAAAATAACTGAAACATGATTTCTTCCTCTGAGAAGTAATTCCTTTGATGTTCGGTATCAACTCAGTCTTGGTCAGAGCATTTTTTTCTTTAATTCTTGTTCCTTGTATTATTTCCTGTACACTTTTAGAAAACCTCCTAAAGTGTGTATATTAGCATCAACTCCTAAAAGATATTCTTTAGAGTCATCGAATTGATGCTTTCACCGAACTCGGTCAGTGAGTGGAAGATAGGGGTAGGACCCCTAACTTGCTTCTGAGATACTCAAAAGTGTCCTTTGGCAGTGGCTTGGTGAAGATATCTACTATTTGTTCCTTTGTGCTAACATACTCCAACACCACTTTCTTCTCTTGAACTTCTTCTCTAAGATAATGATATTTGATAGAGATGTGCTTTGTCTTAGAGTGCATAACAGGGTTCTTTGAAATGTTAATGGCACTAGTGTTATCACAGAATATAGTTACTGGCTCGGTAACTTTCTCATTTATACCTTCCAACAATTGTTTGATCCATGCTATATTGGTGCAATTCAATGTTGCAGCAACATACTAAGCTTCTGCTGGTGACTTTGAAACACATCCTTGTTTCTTGCTAAGCCAACTCACTAGTCTTCCTCCTAAAAAGAAAGCTCCTCCGCTTGTGCTTTTCCTATCATCTATGTTGCCTGCCCAATCAGCATCAGTATAAACTCTTAAATCAAAATCATTTCTCTTGTGATATAATAAGCCATAATCCTCAGTGCCTCTCAGGTATCTAAAAATTCTTTTGATTGATGTCATGTGTGTTTCTTTTGGATTTGCAGAAAACCTTGCAACTATACCTACTACATGTGCTATATCTAGCCTGTTGTGAACAACATATTGCAACTTTCCAATCATAGATCGGTAAAGTGTCTCATCAACAGATGTAGATTCATCATTCTTTGATAATTTACAGTTGGTAGTCATAGGAGTGCTTATAGGTTTTGAATCCTCCATTTCAAATTTCTTCAAGATTTCCTTTATGTACTTGAATTGGGTAATGAAGATCTGATCTTTCATTTGCAGTATCTGTAAACCTATAAAATACTTTATCTCACCGATTAGTGACATCTCAAATTCTTTACTCATTTCATTTCCAAAGTTCTTTCATAGAGATTCATTACCACAAAATATTATGTCATCAACAAATATGGTTGAAATCAGTATTCCATTTTCATCATTCTTCATGTATATATTGTTGTTTTCACTTGTTCTTATAAAACCAATATTGATCAAATAAGAATGTAATCTTTCATACCATGCTCTAGGTGCTTGTTTCAAACCATATAATGCTTTGTTTAATTTACATACCCGATCTTTATTCTTGTCTTCAACAAATCCTTCAGGTTGTTCAATAAAAACTTCTTCTTCTAATATACCGTTCAGAAATGCAGATTTGACATCCATTTGATATACTTTGAAATTCTTGAAAGCAGCATATACCAACAATATTCTTACTCCTTCAAGTCTTGCCACAGGTGCAAAAGTCTCACCATAATCAATTCCTTCTTCTTGAGCACATCCTTTGCAAACTAGTCTTTCTTTATTTTGAATGACCTCACCTTTTTCATTAAGCTTGTTTCTGAAAATCCACTTTCTACTAATTACATTTTTGTCCCTCGATCTTGGGACTAGTATCCATGTTTCATTCTTCTTGATTTGATCAATCTCTTCTATCATAACATTTATCCAATCTTCACTGTTAAATGCCTCTTTCACTATTCTTGGTTCAAATTCAGATATCAGACATGTGTTCTATCTCAGTTTATTCCTTGTCATCACTGGATCATCCTTATCTCCTATAATCTGACTTGATGCATGATTTCTTCTGACATACTTGGCTAATCTATCTGATCTAAGACATTTCAATTGTCTTCCTGTTTCATTTTCAACTCTTGTCTTGTACCATTTAAACATTTGAAAAGCTTCTGATTGTTCTTTTAAAAACATAACTAACATCATCCTTGAATAGTCATCCACAAATAATATGAAATACTTGTCACCATAATAACTTTGAACTTTCATAGGACCACAAAGATCAGTATGCACAAGATCTAAAATTCCCTTAGAAGTGTAAGACTTACTTGTAAAGCTTGATCTTGTCATCTTACCCATCTGGCATCCTTGGCACATAGCATTCTCAGGTTTCTCAAGACTCGGTAGACCTCTTACTCGGTGCTTCTTACTTATTTTGATCAGATTAGCAAAATTTACATGACAAAACCTTTTATGCCATAACCAGGTATCATCTATCTTTGCATAGAGACAATTATTCTGAGTTGAGTCAAGATGAAATGTGTTACCTTTTGTTTGTGTCCCGGTAGCAGCTAACTTTCCATGTTTGTCATGAACTTTGACAATTCCTTTCTGAAATTCTATTCGGTAACCTGTGTTGTTTAGCTGTGCTACACAACAAATTATATTTCAAACCTTCAACCCAATAAACGTCATCACATTTATCATTGTCAAGAAGTGTTATGGATCCTTTACCTTTTACCGGACATGGTGCATCATTACCAGATCTTCCATATCCTCCATCATAATCTTCTAACATAACAAACTTGTGTTTATCACCTGTCATGTGATGTGAGCATCCACTGTCTATGATCCAAGAATCATTTTTACTTATGTGAGATACTAGGGCTTTTTCTTCATACCTTTCTTCATCTGATCCATCTTTGATAGCCACATAAACTACTTCCTCTGTATCAGTTTCATCTAATTTATCATCATTAGATTCCTGATCAGCTATTAGGCATGTCTTCTTATCTCTTCTCCTGAAGTCTTGGTGTCCTCTGTAATGATTATCTTTCTGTCTGTCATCTTGGTAATCTCTCTTTTCACTAGATTCTTTGTTAGGACAATTAGAAGCCATCTATCCAATTCTATCACAATTAACAAATTTCAAAGGTAGTTTTCCTTTATACTTACCTTTTCCTCTCGATAATCTTCTGGCTAATAGTGCTTCAAACTCTTCTTGCTTTCTGATTTCCTCATATAGTTTGTGTACTTTTTCCATGTTCTTGCAAAATCTTTCACTTGCTCCACTATGATCTCCTTCAGAGTACTTACTCATTCTATCATTGTAATCATCAGATTCATCAAGATGAAAAGAACTAAATGCAGATTCAACTTTATTTACCGAAGACCCACTATTATCAAAGTTACTTAACTCAAATGCATGTAGCTTACCGATAGTAGCATCTAAAGAAACTGGCATATTGGGTACAGACCTCAATTCATTGATTTCTGATACTTAGATTGCATAAGCTGGTAGAAGGGTTCTCAACAACTTACTTGTTATATCTTTTTCTTCAATAGTTCCACCTGCTCCTTTGATTTGATTGACAATCTCCTTTAGTCTTGTACTGTACTGGGTTATGTTCTCACCTTCATTCATCCTCATAGATTCAAGTTTTCCTCTTAAACTATCTACTTTTTCTCTTTGAACATGTTCATCACCACCATACACAGATATGAGCTTGTCCCACATTGCCTTCACATCATTGTAGCCTTCTAGATCATTAAACTCTGAGTCGATCAATGCAGATG
This sequence comes from Cryptomeria japonica, assembly GCF_030272615.1. Lineage (NCBI taxonomy): Eukaryota > Viridiplantae > Streptophyta > Pinopsida > Cupressales > Cupressaceae > Cryptomeria > Cryptomeria japonica. Next base: position 6,605,753 of record NC_081415.1, on the reverse strand, counting down.
TTATTTCAATCATAGCTTGAATATGTTCTTGCTTTGCCTTTATCTCTTCCATTGTCAATGGATAGGTGCTTGGTGCAATGAAATCATTCTCTAGATAATATACAGCATATTCTCCAAAACCTGATAAGTGCAACTTCATCCTTTTTGCCATGTAGAGAAACTTGACTTGTTCAGCTTCAGTGCATCCCTCTTATACATCTTTGCTCTTTGCCTCAAGTGCCTTTAAAATTTTCCTTCCGTAGTCCAAAGCTCTGATACTAATTGATAAGTTCTAATACTGAATGTAAAGTACAGATGCCATGCTAACCAAGATGAGAGGGGGGGAGGGTGAATCATACAAACTTAAACTTCCATAAAAACAATAGATTCAACCTCGGTAACCTTATCAGAAAAACATTAAAGCATGCAGACCCATAAACAGATAAGATCACAAAACATATAACACCAGATTTAACGTGGAAACCCAAATAGGGAAAAACCACTATGGGATTTCGGACCCACTAAGAAATATACTCTTCTAGAGTATGCTCGATTAAAAGCAAATCATGTTAAAGATTACAAACACATTGCTAGATGTGACCTGGTTAATGGATTTCTGTCAGATCTGTTAGGATCTTCACCTTGTTAGAAGTGACCTTGTTAAAGGATTTCAAACACTCAATGAGAATGTCACCTTGCTAGAGGATTTTACAAATAAGACTGTTAAGTCCACTCGGTTAAGAGATTTTCTGTTACTTCACAAAATAACAGTAATAAGAATATATATCTGCAACTTCACATCTAAAAATGCTAAAGCAGATTCTTATTTGCTCAATACAATCTAGACATAAGATTTATCTAGTCCTCTGCTGGGCACTATACTCTATTATTCAAACAGGTCTTCAAGCTTCTGTGCTCGGTAATCACTATGTAGCATCCCTATGCTTTCATTTTCCCGCATACATTGTTTATCAACAATTCCTTATTTATAAACAATTTGCTAACCGCTTAATCTCCTTGATCACATTTCTCATGATCAATCATAGCCATCAGATCTTCAAACTTGACTAGGTTCAATGTATCCTTTGATCTGAAAAATGTTTTACCTCATCTTGGAACTTGTGCTAAGGTATTGCGGTTCAATTTGAGTTGTAGATCTTCCTGCCTATTTTTCTTTGCCATAGATCTTTAACAAACTTCATACACGTATCAATCATTTAATCAACTCCAGCTCATCAGCTTCCATCATTAAATGATTCTTGTATTCATTCAATGCATTCTATTATTACTCGGTTGCAACTTGGTGAATATTAAACTTTACTCAGTAGACATTCTGCCTTCATTAACCGATAGCGATAACCTTAGGGTTTACCGATTAGGTTCTTTTCTCGGTAACATAGTATAGTATTAACCTTGCAATTAACAACATATGTAGGATATCAAAAACAATCTAAACATCATGATCTCATCATAGTCTGACTCGATAATAATTTCCCATTGAATAACTTATTCATCCCCTTATTCATCATATTCTTTCTATGTCCTTTACCGACATCTTAATTCTCTTCAAAACATACTTCTTAAGATATGGCAACATCATACTGAATTAGAAAATCAATTTCTTGACATCAATGACAAAATAATAATATTAAGACAGTAAAACATCCTTAATCAGTTATATCCATAATCATCGACATCCTTCTCAGTATCCTCATTGAAATGCCAACAATCTCCCTTTGTAATTGGAATGCCAACAATCTCCCTTTCTCTGTTATAATGCCAACATTAATGCTTGTTGGAAACCCTAGTTTTATCACATACCTGCTCTAACCAAAAATGTCATAACTCATTCAAAAATTAATGAAATTGGATCAGATAAAAAGGAAATGAAACTAGACTCATTTCTCCAACTTATCCCATTGGTTTCAAACTATTATTGTACCATACCAATGTGTTCCAAAAATGAGATAACTTTTACAAATCCCAATGAAAAGTGATGAGATCAATTGAAAATGGAAGTAGGTTCACATAAATAACTTCTCCAACCAATTTCAGATCATTACATGAAAGATAAAATTCAAATAAACCAAGAGAACATTTTGCAACATGAGAAAATTCAGAAATATTGCACAAAAATAAGGGTTTATTCTTCTTCACAATCTCCAACAATCTCCAACCCTCTCCAACCTTTAAAAAAAATAGAATTTGATTTGGATTCCATATTTATACCTTTCTAACCAACAATCATCGGTTACAACTAACTTTTAAATGACTTGACCTTCACCTTCCACATACAACCAAAAATACAAAGTTGCATGATAATATTTGACAAACAAGTCAACTTTTTATAATATTTGCCATATGGCCCACAAATGACATCCTAAGACTCAAAATCAATACAAATAAGTCCAAAATGGTCTAAAAGACATTATTACATTATAAAAACACAATACTAAAGAAAAATTTACAAAATTGCCTCATGGAGGCATAAAGTCCATCAGGTCCTCCTGCACCAAAGAGGGAGAGATAAAGAGAGAGAGGAGAGAGGGGTAGATAGAGATGGAATAAATAAATATATAAATATGGAGAGAAAGTGAGTGGTAGAAATTTAAAGATATAGATATTAATTGATATAAGAGAGGTAGAGAGAGATGGAGAGAGAGAGAGGGAGACATGTATAGAGATGGAGTAGTGAGAGGGAGATAGAGGTAAATATGAAGATAAAAGTAGGAAGGAAGGAGACAATAGATTAAGAGGTAGAGGGAAAGATAAAGCTAGAGAAGGATAGGGATATATAGAGAGATATCTAGAGGAATATAGAGGTAGATATTGGGAGAGATATGTATGTATGTCTGTGTGTAAAAATGTATATGTATATGTGTGTGTGTGTGTGTGTATGTTTGTTACACACACACACAGATGTATGTATGTATGTATGTATGTATGTATATTTGTGTATGTGTATATGTATATGTATATGTATATGTATATGTATATGTATATGTATATGTATATGTATATGTATGTATGTATGTATGTATGTATGTATGTGTGTATGTATGTATGTATGTATGTTGGTAAACTCACAATAATGGTTCCCATTTTTTCCAACGAACAAATTGGCGAAGGTGGCGAAAAAAATTGCAGGGGTTCGAACAAACTGGGGGCATTCGAGCGAACCACCCCCAAGGGTTAGATCGAACCCACCATCGGATCCAGGTTCGATCGAACCCTAGATGGATATGGGGGTTCGATTGAACCCCTATTCGATCGAACCGCAAAAAAAATATTTTTTTTAAAATCTCTATAAAAGCCGAAAATGACAGTTAAACTATCATTTTCAAGTTTGGAGTTTACTGTGGAGAGGGGGTTAGAGTGAACCCAACGTGAGCATTATGTCATCGTGCCCTATCAGAAGCAATCAACACTTCTCATCTTTCCACTTTCGACCTACATTATTTCAGGTGCACAAAATAACCTTTTTCTCTTTAATAATTTTTTTTCTTATTTAATTTATTTTTTATTAAATTTATTTAAAAATTAGTAAATAATTTTTTTTTGTTTTTTTAATTAGATAATTGTATATTTATTGTTTTTTTCAGCATTTTAGAAAAACATTAACAAAAACTTAGAAAACATATATATACTTAAAATTTAAAAACTTAGAAAAACATCTGAAAAAATTTTAGAAAAATATTAAAAAAATTAAAACTTAGAAAAATGTTAGAAAACTTGATTTAATGTTTTAATTTAATGTCAATTTTTGTTTTAATTAAATAACTTTATATGTATTATTTTTTCAACTTTTAAAAAAAATGTTATAAAAAACTTAGAAAACTAAGGTAGTAAATTAAAACTTAGAAAATGTTAAGAAAAACATTAGCAAAATTAAAAATTAGAAAAATGTTAGAAAACTAAATATAATAAATTAAAATGTTAGAAAAATTAAATAGTAAATTAAACCTTAGAAAACATTATAAAACTTAGATAATAAATTTAAACAAATTAGACAAAATAAAACCTCTATGACCCCTTTTCACAACCTATTTTACACACAACATGACCCCTTAAGACCACATATGCCCCTGACAACACTATATGACCCCTTAGGACCATAGAGGATCACATAGTGTCCTAAGGGGTCATATGTGGTCCTAAGGGGTCGCACATGTGTTCTAACACATGTGAGACCCCTTAGGACCACATATGACCCCTTATAAAATCCTAGTGTGTATGACATACACCTTAGTCCATCACATAGTGTCCTAAGGGTTCATATATGGTCCTGGGGGGTTACACATGTGTTAACACATATGTGACCCCTTAAGACCACATATGACCCCTTATAACATCCTAGTGTATACAACATACCCCTTAAGATCACATAGTGTCCTAAGGGAGTCATGCATGTCTTCTAATACATGCATGACCCCTTACGACCACATATGACTCCTTATAACATCCTAGTGTGTATGACATACCCCTTACAATCACATAGTGTCCTAGGGGGTCATATATGGTCATAAGGGGTTGTTGACCCCTTAGGACCACATATGACCCCTTATTGTTGGCAATATTAAACTCGTCCCTATGAAAGATTGTTGGCATTTCAAAAAAGATATTGAGGAAGTTGTTGATGATTATGGACATAAATGATTAAGGATGTTTTACTGTCTTAATATTATTATTTTTTCATTGATGTCAAGAAATTGATTTTCTAATTCAGTATGATGTTGCCATATCTTGAGAAATATGATATGAAGATTATAAAGAAGTCGGGTAAAGACACAGGAAATAATATGATGAGTAAAGGGATAAGTTATTCAATGGGAAACTAGTACCGAGTCAGACAATGATGAGATCATGATGTTTTAGATTGTTTTAACATCATACATATGTTGTAAAATGTAAAGGTTAATACTATACTATGTTATTGGTGCAGGTCACCTAGACATGAGGACATGATTTTTTTTTCCTTTCAAGTTTTCCCAATTTGCATGATGTAATAAGGATGAATTTCAATCATCCATAGGTGTAATTGATCCTTTTTGTGTGGTCAAGGAACTCTAAGGTCATTCTATAAACCTTGAGTCAACCTTAGTCCACTAGCATCCTTCAAGGTCCAATAGGGCATTTTCTCATATTAATGAGTTTTGGCATTAGGAGGTAGATTTCTGATGTTTGGTAGTCATTTTAGACATGTTGGAACCATTTAGAAGTTTGAAATCATTTAGGAGTCCTAGAATGCAAAAAATGGAAAAGTTGTTATGACAACATTTAGCAACTTTGACAACTTTTTTGAAAAGTTGTTAAATGTTGGTTCTAACTATCCCAACCCCCTCAAATTGGTTTAAACTGATGGAGGATGCCTATTTATGCCTTCACATTGATTACCAAGGGGTTGGAAGAGGTTGGAGAAGTTTGTATGGAGAAGACACTTGAAATTTTTGAATAAAAACCAGTTTTCTGAGCATTCACGCACTTGTACCGATTTGTACTGACTGTAAAGTTAGAAAAAAGTCCATGGTTGCATAGACACATGAGATACCTTTCAAATGAGTCTAATCTGAGTGAATTTGGAGTTGAATTGAGAGAGTTATTGAATTTTTTCTAAAAACTATTGTAGAACCTAGGGTTTTAAGGGTTTTGACACTAAATGGGCATTATCTTGCATTCCTTGAGGCAATAACTCATACCCATTTTGTATTTGCAAGGTGTCTATATGTATTTTATGATTCCAAATTTTTAGGATCTGGAAGGGACGTCTTCAAGGTCTATGATCAGGTTTTAGTTTGAATATCCTCATGTATTCAACCAGCAGATCGGTATATGGAGGTAATAGTTAGGGACAGCAGTAAGAAAGTTTATAAAAACCATTGGAACTTGTCTTAGAGAGGTGAATACACCTTCCCAAATCACTACCCCAGTCCTATGAACCCATCATCAACTTTATGCTTGTGTTCCATGCCTAATTTAGCCAATTAGGCCTGTGAGCTGTGTAGGGTTTGGTGGTGTAGGAGTGGATTGAGGCTTACCCTCTTGGGAGTTGTGTGGTCACCTTGTAGAGGTTCCAAATCAGTCAAAACAATAGAAATTTTTTTGGGAAATCAGTCCTTTGTTACCCGATTTCCAGTTGTGAGACCTAGTAGCCTAGTAGGCCTAAAACGTGAAGTTGGCATTGTGAGGTTTGGGGAGTCAAACTAGTGGTTGAATCTTGGTTTTTTAGGGTCCTTAAGGGTGTCCCTACTACTATTGTACATCAGAGAGTAGATTTGAATCATTTTCCCTAATTGAGTCTCATTAGGGGATTGAGTCTCTGAAGCAATTTTTGTGTCTAAGTTGAGTAGCCCATAAGGGATTGGGTTTGGCCTTGTATAGGTCTTAAGGTTGTGTGAGGGTGGTCCTAAACTTCCTTCCCAAGAGTGGGTAAGGTAGACTAGGTTGGAAGAGTCATCTTTTGAGTCTGATAGACTGTGAGCCCATTTTGACACTTCCTGTTGTGCTCTCTGCATCAGTTATCAAGCAAAGAACCTAGTCGATAAACCCTAAGGAACCTAGTCGGTAAACCCTAAGGTTATCGCAGTCAGTTAATAAAGGCAAAATGTCTATCGAGTGAAGTTTAGTATTCACCAAGTTGTAACTGATCTATAATAGAATGTATTAAATGTTTACATATTATATTTAATGAAGGAAGTTGATGAGCTGGAGCGGATCAATGATTGGTAAGCCATGAAAGAAGTTTGTTAACGAATCTAAGGCAATGGAAAGTCGGCATAAAAATCTACAGCATAGATTGAACCACATTACCCTAACACAAGTTCCAAGAAGAATGTGCAAATTCCAAGACAGGGGTAAAACATTTTCATATCAAAAGATACATTGAACCTGGACAAGATTGAAGATCTGATGGCTATGATTGATCATGGGAAATGTGATCAAAGAGATTAAGTGGTTGGAAGATTGTTTATAAATAGGAAACTGTTGATAAAAAATGTATGTGGGCAATTGTATGCACAGGGATGCTACATAGTGATTACCGAACATAGAAGCTTGAAGACCTGTTAGAATAACAGAGTATTGATGCCCAGCAGATAGACAAGATTAGTTCTATGTCTAGATTGTATTGAACAAATAAGAATCTGCTTTAGCATTTTTAGATGTGAAGTTACAGATAGATTTTTATTACTGTTATTTTGTGAAAGTGACAGAAAATCTCTTAACCGAGGGGACTTAACAGTCTTATATGTAAATCCTCTAGCAAGGTGACATTCTTATTGAGTGTTTGAAATCCTTTGACAAGGTCACTTCTAACAAAGTGAAGATCCTAATAGATCTGAGGGAAATCCCTTAACTGGGTCACATCTGGCAGTGTGTTTATAATCTTTAACAAGATTTGCTTTTAACTGAGCATACTCTAGAAGAGTATATTTCTTAGTGGGTCTGCAATCCCATAGTGGTTTTTCCCTATTTGGGTTTCCACGTTAAATCTGGTGTTATGAGGTTTATGATGTTTATATGCTTTTGAGTTTACATGTTTGATAGTTTTATGGTTATATGACTGATATATATGTTACCGAGGTTGAATATGATGTTTTATGGATGATTAAGTTTGTATGATTCACCCCCCCCTCTCATCTTGTTGACTATTGGATCTGTACTTACATTAAGTATCAGAACTATCAATTGGTATCAGAGCTTTGGACTTCGAAAGGAAAGTTTAAAGGCACTTGAGTTAAAGATCCAAAGATGTATAAGAGGGATGCACCTAAGCTGAACAAGTCAAGTTTCTATACATGGCAGAAAAGGATGAAGCTACATCTATCAGGGATTGGAGAATATGCTATATATTATCTGGAGAATGATTTCATCACACCGAGCACCTATCCATTGACTATGGAAGAGATAAAGGCGAAGAAAGAACATATTCAAGCAATGATTGAAATAACATCTGCATTGACCGATTCTGAGTTTAATGATCTAGAAGGTTGCAAGGATGCAAAGGCAATGTGGGACAAGCTCATATCAGTATATGGAGGAGATGAACATGTTCAAAGAGCAAAAGTAGATAGTCTAAGAGGACAACTTGAATCCATGAGGATGAATGAAGGTGAGAACATAACCCAGTATGGTACAAGACTAAAGGAGATTGTAAATCAAATAAAAGGAGTAGGAGGAACTATTGAAGAAAAGGATGTAACAAGTAAGTTGTTGAGAACCCTTCTACCTGCCTATGCAATCTGAGTCTCTGCAATCAATGAATTGAGGTCTATACCTAATATGCCAGTTTCTTTAGATGCTACTATTGGTAAGCTACATGCATTTGAGTTAAGTAATTTTGATAACAGTGGGTCATCGGTAAATAAAGTTGAATCTGCATTTAGTTCTTTTCATCTTGATGAACCTAATGATTACAATGAAAGAAAGTATAAGTACTCTGAAGGAGATCACAGTGGATCAAGTGAAAGATTTTGGAAGAACATGGAAGAAGTACACAAACTATATGAAGAAATCAGAAAGCAAGAAGAGTTTGAAGCACTATTGGCCAAAAGGTTACCGAGAGGCAAAGGTAAGTATAAAGGAAAGCTACCTTTGAAATGTTTCAATTGTGATAGAATTGGACATATGGCTTCTAACTATCCTGACAAAGATTTTACTGAAAAGAGAGATTACCGAGATGACAGACAAAAAGATAATCATTACAGAGGACACCAAGATTTCAGAAGAAGAGATAGAAAGACATGTCTAATAGCTGATGAGGAATCTAATGATGACAAATCAGATGAAACTGATACAGAGGAAGTTATTTATGTGGCTATCAAGGATGGATCAGATGAAGAGAGGTATGAAGAAAAAGCCCTAATATCTCACATAAACACTAATGATTCTTGGATTATAGATAGTGGATGCTCACATCATATGACAGGAGATAAACACAAGTTTTTTATGTTAGAAGATTATGATGGAGGCTATGTTAGATTTGGTCATGATGCACCATGTCCAATAAGAGGTAAAGGATCCATAACACTTCTTGATAATGTAAGATGCAATGATGTTTATTGGGTTGAAGGTTTGAAATACAATTTGTTGAGTGTAGCACAGCTAAATAACACAGGTTACCGAATAGAGTTTGAAAAAGGAATTGTCAAAGTTCATGACAAGCATGGAAAGTTAGCTGCTACCAGGACACAAACAAAAGGTAATACATTTCACCTTGACTCAACTCGAAATAAGTGTTTGTATGCAAAGATTGATGATACCTGGTTATGGCATAAAAGGTTTTGTCATGTTAATTTTGATAATCTAATCAAAACAAGCAAAATGCACCGAGTAAGAGGTCTACCGAGTCTTAAAAAACCTGAGAATGCTATGTGTCGAGGATGCCAGATGGGTAAGATGACAAGATCAAGCTTTACAAGTAAGTCCTACTCTTCTAAGGGAATTTTAGATCTTGTGCACACTGATCTTTGTGGTCCTATGAAAGTTCAAAGTTATTATGGTGATAAGTATTTCATATTATTTGTGGATGACTATTCAAGGATGATGTCAGTAATGCTTTTAAAAGAAAAATCAGAAGCTTTTCAAATGTTTAAATGGTACAAGGTGAGAGTTGAAAATGAAATAGGAAGACAACTGAAATGTCTTAGATCAGATAGAGGAGGAGAGTTCACATCTGATGAGTTAAACTTATTTTGCAATGATCATGGTATTAAAAGTCAAGTCTCTGCACCGATAACTCCACAGCAGAATGGAATAGTTGAAAGAAGAAATAGATCTATTGTGGATTGTGCTAGAACACTGATGATTGAAAAGAAGGTTTCACAAACATTTTAGAGAGAAGCAGTAAGCACAGCTGTTTACACCTTGAACCGAGTTCAAATGAAGAAAGGTACTTTGAAGACACCTTATGAAATCTGGTATGGCAAGAAACCTACTGTAAGTTACTTTAAGATCTTTGGAAGTAGATGCTATATTCATAAAGATGATAGAAATGGCAAGTTTGATCAGAAAAGTGAACAAGGAACATTTCTAGGTTATTCTTCTAAAAGCAAAGCATTTAAATGTTTGATACAATAATCTAACAAAATGGTAGAAAGTGCAAATGTAAAAATTGATGAATTTGCAGAAAGAAATGATGAAGGAAATTCCAAAGAACTAGAAGACTATGAAGAATTTGTCTATGTACAACTGAGAAGTCTTACCAAGAAGACTGTTGAAGAAAATAAAGAAGACATCCAATTACCGAGTGATGAAGAAGAGCATACAGAGCCTACTGAGCCTGTATTAGCCAAATATGTCAAAAGACACCATGCACCAAGTCAGATTATAGGAGATAAGGATGATCCAGTGATGACAAGGAACAAACTGAGACAGAACACATGTTTGATATCTGAATTTGAACCAAGAATAGTGAAAGAGGCATTTAACAGTGAAGATTGGATAAATGCTATGACAGAAGAGATTGATCAAATCAAGAAGAATGACACATGGACAATGGTCCCAAGGCCGAAGAACAAAAATGTAATTGGTACAAAGTGGATCTTCATAAACAAGCTAAATGAAAAAGGTAAGGTCATTCGGAATAAAGCAAGACTAGTTTGCAAAGGTTATGCCCAAGAAGAAGGAATTGATTATGGTGAGACTTTTGCACCTGTTGCTAGACTTGAAGGAGTAAGAACATTGTTGGCATATGATGCTTACAAGAATTTCAAGGTATATCAAATGGATGTCAAATATGCATTTCTGAATGGAATATTAGAAGAAGAAGTTTTCATTGAACAACCTGAAGGATTTGTTGAAGACAATAATAAAGATTAGGTATGTAAGTTGAACAAAGATTTATATGGTCTGAAACAAGCACCTAGAGTGTGGTATGAAAGATTGCACTCATATTTAATTAAGATTGGTTTTATAAGGACAAATGAGAACAACAACATGTACATGAAGAATGATGAAAATGGAATATTGATCTCAGCTATATTTGTTGATGATATTATATTTTGTGGAAATGACTCTTTATGCAAGAACTTTGGAAATCAAATGAGTAAAGAATTTGAGATGTCATTAATTGGTGAGATAAATTATTTTATAGGTTTACAGATACTGCAAATGAAAAATGAGATTTTCATTACCCAATCCAAGTACATAAAGGAAATCTTGAAGAAATTTGGAATGGAGGATTCAAAACCAGTAAGTACTCCTATGACTACCAACTGTAAACTATCAAAGAATGATGAATCTGCATCTATTGATGAGACACTCTACCGATCTATGATTGGAAAACTACAATATGTTGTTCACAGAGGCTAGATATAGCACATGCAGTAGGTATTGTTGCAAGATTCTCTGCAGATCCTAAGGAAACACACATGATAGCAATCAAAAGAATTTTCAGATACCTAAAAGGCACTGAAGATTATGGCTTAGTATATCAAAAAGGAAATAATTTTGATTTAACAGTTTATACTGATGCTGATTGGGCAGGCAACATTGATGACATAAAAAGAACAAGTGGAAGAGCTTTCTTTTTAGGAGAAAGACTAGTGAGTTGGCTTAGCAAGAAACAAGGATGTGTTTCTCAGTCAACAGCCGAAGCTGAATATGTTGTTGCAGCACTGAATTGCACCAATATAGCATGGATCAAACAACTGTTTGAAGGCATAAATGAGCAAGTTACCAAGCCAGTAACTATATTCTATGATAACACTAGTGCCATTAACATTTCAAAGAATCCTGTTATGCACTCTAAGACAAAGCACATCTCTATCAAATATCATTATCTTAGAGAAGAAGCTCAAGAGAAGAACGTGGTGTTGGAATATATTAGCACAAAGGAGCAAATAGCAGACATATTCACCAAACCACTACCAAAGGACACTTTTGAATATCTTAGAAGTAAGTTAGTGGTCCTACCCCTATCCTCTACTCATTGACCGAGTTTGGTGAAAGCATCACTTCGATGACTCTATTGAATATTTTTTGGGAGTTGATGCTGGAGTGATACCCTTTAGAATGTTTTCTGAAAGTGTACTAGAATTAATACAGAGAATGATACAGAGAAAAGGAATTGAAGACAAATGCTCTGACCGAGATTCGATTGATAGACAACAGCAAGAAATAACTTCTTACAGAAAGAAATTATGTTTTAGTTCTTTTCTTTTTGGCATTGTTGTCAAAGGGGGAGAAGATCTACCAATGGGGGAGAAGACCAGAGGAGAAGAGAAAACTGAGTAGACTACAGATTGGGAAGAAAATTGAAGAAACAGAAGAAGTCTAATGTATGGGGGAGAGTATTTCAGCATTTCAGCATATCATAGCAATTCAAATCTTTTACAGGTCAAAGAAATTGGTTTTTCCATCAATGCCAAAGGGGGAGATTGTTGGCAATATTACATTATAACAAACAATGAAAGATTGTTGGCATTTCAATAAGGATATTGAGGAAGTTGTTGATGATTATGGACATAAATGATTAAGGATGTTTTACTGTCTTAATATTATTATTTTGTCATTGATGTCAAGAAATTGATTTTCTATTTCAGTATGATGTTGCCATATCTTGAGAAATATAATATGAAGATTATAAAGAAGTCGAGTAAAGACATAGGAAAGAATATGATGAGTAAAGGGATAAGTTATTCAATGGGCAACTAGTACCGAGTCAGACAATGATGAGATCATGATGTTTTAGATTGTTTTAACATCATACATATGTTGTAAAATGTAAAGGTTAATACTATACTATGTTATCAAGCAAAGAACCTAGTCGGTAAACCCTAAGGAACCTAGTCGGTAAACCCTAAGGTTATCTCAGTCGGTTAATAAAGGCAGAATGTCTACCGAGTGAAGTTTAGTATTCATCAAGTTGTAACCGAGCTATAACAGAATGTATTAAATATTTACATGTTATATTTAATGAAGGAAGTTGATGAGCTGGAGCGGATCAATGATTGGTAAGCCATGAAAGAAGTTTATTAACGAATCTAAGGCAATGGAAAGTCAACATGAAAATCTATAGCACAGATTGAACCGCATTACCCTAACACAAGTTCCAAGAAGAATGTGCAAATTCCAAGACAGGGGTAAAATGTTTTCAGATCGAAAGATACATTGAACCAAGACAAGATTAAAGATCTGATGGCTATGATTGATCATGGGAAATGTGATCAAAGAGATTAAGCAGTTGGAAGATTGTTTATAAATAGGAAATTGTTGATAAACAATGTATGCGGGCAAGTGTATGCATAGGGATGCTACATAGTGATTACCAAGCATAGAAGCTTGAAGACCTGTTAGAATAACAGAGTATTGATGCCCAGCAGATAGACAAGATTAGTTCTATGTCTAGATTGTATTGAACAAATAAGAATCTGCTTTAGCATTTTTAGATGTGAAGTTGCAGATAGATTTTTATTATTGTTATTTTGTGAAAGTGATAGAAAATCTCTTAACCAAGTGGACTTAACAGTCTTATATGTAAATCCTCTAGCAAGGTGACATTCTTATTGAGTGTTTGAAATCCTTTGACAAGGTCACTTCTAACAAGGTGAAGATCCTAATGGAGCTAAGGGAAATCCCTTAACCGAGTCACATCTAGCAATGTGTTTGTAATTTTAACAAGATTTGCTTTTAACCGAGCATACTCTAGAAGAGTATATTTCTTAGTGGGTCCGAAATCCCACAGTGGTTTTTCCCTATTTGGGTTTCCATGTTAAATCTGGTGTTATGAGGTTTATGATGTTTATATGCTTTTGAGTTTAAATGTTTGACAGTTTTATGGTTATATGACTAATATATATGTTACCGAGGTTGAATCTGATGTTTTATGGATAATTAAGTTTGTATGATTCACCCTCGCCTCTCATCTTGTTGACTATTGGATCTGTACTTACATTAAGTATCAGAACTATCACTTATAACATCCTAGTGTGTATGACATACCCCTTAAGATCACATAGTGTCCTAAGGGGTCATATATGGTCCTAAGGGGTCACACATGTGTTCTAACATGTGTGTGACCCCTTAGGAATACATATGACCCCTTATAAAATCCTAGTGTATACAACATACCCCTTAGGATCACATAGTGTCCTAAGGGGTCATATGTGGTCCTAAGGGGTCACACATGTGTTCTAACACATGTGTGACCCCTTACGACCACATATGACCCCTTATAACATCCTAGTGTGTAGAAAATACCTCTATAAGATCACAGAGTGTCCTAAGCGGTCATATGTGGTCATAAGGGGTCATGCATGTGTTCTAACACATGTGTGACCCCTTAGGACCACATATGACCCCTTATAACATCCTAGTGTATACCAAATGCCCCTTAAGATCACATAGTGTCCTAAGGGGTCGTATGTAGTCCTCAGGGGTCACGCATGTGTTCTAACACATGTGTGACCCCTTATAATCGCATATTACCCCTTATAAAATCCTAATGTGTATGACATACCCCTTCATTCATCGCATAGTGTCTTAAGGGGTCATATGTGGTCCTAAGGGGTCATGCATGTGTTCTAACACATGTGTGACCCCTTAGGACCACATATGACCCCTTATAACATCCTAGTGTGTACGACATACCCCTTAATATCACATAGTGTCCTAAGAGGTCACATATGTGTTCTAACACATGCATGACCCCTTAGAAACACATATGACCCCTTGTAAAATCCTAGTGTGTACGAAATACCCCTTAGTCCATCACATAGTGTCCTAAGGGGTCATATGTGGTCCTCAGGGGTCACACGTGTTAACACATGTGTGACCCCTTAGGAACACATATAAGCCCTTATAACATCCTAGTGTATACAATATACCCCTTAGGATCACATAGTGTCCTAAGGGGTCATATGTGGTCCTAAGGTGTCATGCATGTGTTCTAACACTTGTGTGACTCTTTACGACCACATATAACCCCTTATAACATCCTAGTGTGTACAACATACCCCTTAGGATCACAAAGTGTCCTAAGGGGTCATATGTGGTCATAAGCGGTCACACATGTGTTCTGACACATGTGTGACCCCTTAGGACCACATATGACCCCTTATAAGATCCTCGTGTGTAGGACATGCCTCTTAAGATCACATAGTGTCCTAAGGGGTTATGTGTGGTCATAAGGGGTCACACATATGTTCGAACACATGCTTGACCCCTTAGGACCACATATGACTAACCCCTTATAACATCCTAGTATGTACGACATACCCCTTAGTCCATCACAAAGTGTCCTAAGGGGTCACGCATATGCTCTAACACATTTGTGACCCCTTACGACCACTTATGACCCCTTATAACATCCTTATATTTATAGTGTACCCCTTAGGACCCAATTTGACCACATACTTATCACATTGTGATTTAGTCTTTTTCTCTCAATTCCCTTAATTTTCTCAGCATGCATTAGAACTAATATATACATGTACATGATCTAGTCTTTCGAGCTTTGTTCCCTAAATTTGCTCAGCATGTGTTTTAATTTTTAAAAATTATGTTTCATTTTAGTGCATGTATATATCTTTAATGATCTCTCTCTCTTTGAAATTAATGATATCTCTCTCTCTGTGATGAAAATGATCTCCCTCCCTCTCTCATTAATGTTTTAATAAATTAAAATGTATGTGATATATAGATAAATTTATATATTTCCGCCTACATAGGCTCCTGATCAGGCGCCACATCATGTAGATCCTCCACAACAGGATCCTCAGTTGCCTAATATCGATACCATCTTTCATTATATTGACCATTAGTTAGAGAGATTGAGAGTTATATTAGATGACCCATGAACAAATGGCGTGTACAAGAGTACATGCCAATCTATTTTTTCATACTTTGCAAACATTGAGGGACCATCTAGTTAGTCACACCTCATTTTCACCAAAGGTTATCTATAGACAATTGAGGAGTGAGGTGAGGGGTCATCATTCTTTTGTTGATGTGGTGAAGGTGGTCACAAAGGATACCATCAAGGAGAGATGTTTTCCACAGTATCAAGAGAAGAGTAAGGTGAGAGGATATAAGGTTACGAGATGTATTGATCCACAGGTTACATCGTTGATTTACCCATGCTTCTTAGTTAACCATGGTCATTATCCTAATAACAACCAGATTCCATTATACTTTGCACAACAGGTCTATGTTGAGGTTCATTGTGGGTTGAAACCCAACTTCCTTGACATTCCAACATATTATGGACAAGGGAGGGGCAATATTTCTAACAGAGATGCATACCGTAGGCATGATAGAGATCCACCCAAACATAGGGACCTTGTTGGTGAGAGATTTCCAATGATAGTCTCAGCCCTTGCCCCCACAATGGATCAGATTGTGATTGCTTCTTAGAGAGAAACAATTGATAGGATTGGAGAGATTGCATTAGCAGCAGCCACCATATCATCTGACGAGTTGAGCAGATATATGATGAGCCGACCACATTCCAGATCATCCATCGATGCATCTTCTAGTCATGGGGTGGCTTCAGATTTAGATCAGTATATTACTATTGGCATCCCCTCACCAGATGTGGCAGGGGCTATAGAAGGAGATGGTAGACATGTAAAGATGTCGTAGTATTTATCCGAGGACCTTCTACATTCTTACCATTTTATTTCATCTCGACTTGGGATGCCATTGGTTGTTGTTAGAGAAGAGATTCTCAAAGACACGCAAGCTACCACATCGTCGCATACCTCATGACAGTCACAACATTCTCATCACTCTACGCATGCTCTGGGAATTGACCCACCTACATATCACTTTGTTGCTGCAAAGGATGAGATATGAGCTTATCAATTCCATATCACAGATGAGGGCTTGGATTCATTTGAGGAACAGCTACGAGGTTTGAGCCAGACTGGGTTTAAGGATATGCTACTAGAGTCAAATACTTCATCCTCAATGCCTAGTCATCTAGTTATCCCCTTACACTCCTTATTCATATGTATAGCCAGAGAGAGGTATGCAAGCACGAGTGATGTGGTTGATATGATCACAGGACATGAATAGACTATACAACCTACTCCTGATACACAGGTATGTATGTGTGTTTATTTTTAAAAGATGTATGTTGTAATTTGTACAATTTCTATATCATTTAATAAATAATAGAAGTTAGCTATCATTTAAATTGTTCAGACTAATCCTAAAATACACATGTATGTACAACAGTTAGCTCATGTCACTCCTAGCTTGAGCTCTGAGTGTGTGTGTAGGAGAGATTCTTTTGATGCTACACCTACAAGTGGACAGGTCAGTTATGGATTTTGTATATACATGTACATGTGCGTTACAATTTTAATTTTAATTTAAAACTAGTCGGATTTAATTATTTAAATAATATGCATATGTATGTGTAGATCTATATTTAATATTTAAAAATAAATTCTACTTTTGGAGGGGTCTATTGGACATCTAGACTCTCACCAGGACTCTCCCTAAAAGGGTCACTCTGTTCGTGGCCGATATGATGCATGTTGATTTTCCACTTTATAGCTCATTTGTTTATCTTTTTATATGTACATTTCAGACTTTCATATTATATATTCATGCACATGTTAGATTATACTTTATACAGTTTGTGTTTGATCAGATTATATATTTCATGCATGTATGTTAGATCTTATACTTTATAGAGTTTGTGTTTGATCAGATTATATATATCATGCATGTATGTTAGATTATACTTTATAAAGTTTGTGTTTGATCAGATTATATATCATGCATTTGTATTCAGATTATATATGATCATGCACATGTTAGATTACGCACACTTTATATACATGTACAGTTTGTGTTTGATCATATTTGCACGTTTGATTATATACTTTAAATATAAGTTTGATGTGTTTGATTATATGTAACTTATTATCACATGTGTATGTATGCATGCTTGATTATTCTTTTAAATATATAGATCTAGATCATTGGTGTTTGAAATTTAAAAAATGTTTAAGAACTCTAAAACTTTCAAATATATATCTCTGATTGAATTTGTGTACATATATAAATTAAAAAGATTATGTTTATATTTTAAATTTGATTACATGTAATGTACAGATATACATTGAATTTAAATGAATTTTTTAATATATGTACATGTATATACATCTTGAGTAATAATTTAATATATATTAAATTTCATAACTTTGTAAATTTACAGACACACATGTATCAAGTAATTTAAATGCACATGTCCTAATTTCAATCAAATTTTGCATTTTTAATAATTAAATGAATTTATGTTAAACATGCATGTCCTAATTTCAAACATCCTAATTGTGCATACATCCCCTTTAAGACATTTTTCAACTTGAATCCACATCACAATTACTTTGTACATGTACACACTTACTATTATTTAAGATCACAAGGAATATAAAAAATACATCGTAATTTAATATATCCACTCCACACAAGCCATGAACAATATAAAAATCACACTTGTTCATATCAAATGAGCAAACTCAAGTTAATACTATTGGTATTTTGGATATGTTGATATGGTTTTGTCATTGATGTCAACACTTATCAACTTTGGTCAACCTATTGACACTTGGAGAATTGGGAATGTTCACCGGCAAGCAAGTGACTTATGCACAGTCACCGGTATTTGGTTCACCGGCAGGCTTATCTATTCCAGATCAGCACGACATGCTATAAAGATGATTTATTATTGTTGTAAATGCATTAAGATGACATGTTGAATCGGATATTGCATCAGTTATTGTTTTACTTGTAAATTGTTTTTATTGTAATATCTTTTAGAGCCGACCTACTCAATTGGTCTTAGGTTATGGTATAATGTAAGATCTCATTTTTGAGATCAATGTGTGAATGTGAAGAAAGAATCCTAATTCGGTATATGCAAGAATAAGCAGAGCTATACACGCAGACATTATTTGAAAGTTGAAGGAAGGTTTTGTGAAGGACATTATTGGATTTAACCATCCAATTGTAGTCAATGTGACTCCCATTTGTGTTTGAGCAGTGAGCTCTAGGTGCTTGGCCTTTCTGCATGTGCAGACCCCCTATTGTATACACATACTATCTGTAGTAGTATCATCTGATTGTGGGTAAGGTTTCCCACCGTGGTTTTTCCCCTTACAGGGTTTCCACGTACAAATATTGGTGTTATGTGTTGTGGATGTTATTGTCTTTCTGTTTCATGCATTAATCTTTACTAGTACTGCAATTAACTGATAAACTATCTACCGGTATTAAGTTTGGTTTACTGGTATTAAGCATTAAGATTTGTTAAGTTAGTTTTGGTTTGAATTTATTAGACAACCGATTCACCCCCCCTCCCCCCCCCCCCTCTCATTTCTCTCTAGGACCTAACAAATAAATATTCAATATTTTATTCTAGAAGTTTCATCCAGAACAAGTTAAGTAGAAGTGAACATTCTAACTTGTATTAAATTAAAAATTCATAGGTTCAGACACACGTACTTAGGTGTACTAAATAGTTCTTACCACATCAAGTGGTTTAGACCGCTCTTCAATAAAACTTAATATTTTCTCATGATCTTCACTATCTAGTCTCCACTTTTGAGACCACCCGCGACGTGGAGCTGTATGAAGAATTAGGCCAACAACAATGACCAAGTGGCTATACTGATTACCTTGTTGTCAATTTGGTATTCAATGAAATGAATCCCATGTTGAACAATTTTAACTTGTTTGAAATATGTCCCTTGCACTACAACTAATCCTGCATGTACATGTATAAGAAACGAAAAAATTAAAAATTTGTGTAAGTTGTGTACATATAAAAAATAAAACATGTGCACATGTGCATGTTTAAAATAAATTAATTAATTTAAATGTTCAAATTAGTTCAAACCTGTGGGAAAGGACATTCTATCGCTCATTTTAGATTTTGTTAACTTCTTTCTCTCTTCTGTGCAACACAATAAATAATAACTAACACCTTCTATATTTCCATCTTCTCCTATGACTACAAAAATATCTCCTGCAATTCGAAACAAGTTATAAATTTGAAATGTAATCAATTAAAATTTTATAATTTATTTACACATGCAATATTTTTAAAGGAAATATATATATATATATATATATATATATATATATATATATATATATATATATATATATATATATATATATATATATATATATTTTAAATATGTATACCTTCTTTAATCAATCCTGAAATATGGTCATAATCAGCAAAAATCAAAGGAATGTCTTCAAAGATTTCATCCTCATTTTCCTTGTATGTGTTAGAAATATCTAGTGGCACCAATTTCCATTCACTGACATATCCAAGGTCTTGGTTCTTGCAATCAACATAGTTTTCCAAAATGCAATCAGAACAAAAACATGAATAATCCCTAGTGTACAATGTCCATGGGTGATTATCTGTACTCGTGACACAATGCAAAGATCTTGTCCTCACCACACTCTTGCATCCATGCATTGATCTTCTATCCACATCTGCAAAATGTACATGTGTAAACAAACATACATATCAAGTTGTTTTAAAACAATTGAACTAGGAATATTTTAAAAAATTAAAACAACGTTTTAAAACACTAAAAGAGAACACGTACTGGTTATCTCCCAAAAAACTCTATATGGAATGGGTTTGTATGTTCTCGGTGATGATTCACCAAGATAATTAGGTTGTAGAAAGTGTTTCCTACACCATTCAACAACATCATGTGCATCATCTATATGATCTCCTGTATAATTTATTTGATGTTTTCTTAGAGCACGTTTGATACAAGCTCCTGCACCATCATGTTCACCCTTTTCATGACCACTCTTAAAAAAACTCCAAACATGTGGTATTTTTTCATTTCGATGATATCTACATATTGCATAAAATGGCCTCAAAGATTTGAATTGTGTCGCACATACATTAGACCAAACAAAATTTTTAACTATTGTTATGCCTCTCTCTTTCAAATATTCAAAAAACTTTTTAAAGCAATGTTGTACAAGAAGTGTGTCATGCTCCTTATCATCACTAATATAGAAGTGGTACTCTTTCTTAATGACATGATTTTCAAATTTACTATCAACACCATCCAAATCCATTTGTGCATGTTGATAACACACATGCACCATAATAGTGATTTGCTTTGAAAAGTAATACTCTGATTGAATCTCTTTTTGATGTGCAAAAGAGTAATATTTTGCGAAGCCCACTATGGATAGAATAGTTCCAAGTGAGAAAGTGTCTCTTAATGTTTGAAATTGTTGTGCTTGCCACTTGGCAAAAAAAACCATTGCATATGTATGGTTTTATCAACTTACGGAAATTTTCCATAAATGTTCCAATAGGTATCTCCTCTTCTACATAATCTAACCTTGTAGATTCCTTTCCAAATTTTGTTTCAAAATTTTTGTACTTGTAACTCTTGCAATTTACCATCTTCGTCATGTCAATATCTTCATCTTTCAAAGGCAATTTAGCCAACTCCCCACATGTTCCACAAATTCCTTTTATGCAATTTATTTGACCAGTTGCATTATCATCTTATTTATCACATAAGATGGATGCTACGAATTGACTTGTTCATTTAGGAGGATCTTTTTAATAACCATCGCTATCTTCTCTAATCTTTCAAAACACCTGATAGTACAGATCAAATTCGATGTGATAACAACAACAAGTTTCGAAGACTTTGTTTACCTTCACATAATATGGCCTTAACCTTTCAAACATGGTTTGTCCAATCTTTATATGAGGGTTTGTTTTAGTAAACAACACATACAATTCATGTTTTGTTGTGTCTAACCAATATTTTACATGGAGATCATAACGATCAAGGCTAATCCTTTGCTTGATAACATCTCTACTATTTGATGAAGGACAATTATTATCATTTTAAAAATTTGTCAACGAGTTCCTAACTTCTTCTTCAATTATATTGGAACAAGGAGCTCTACACATAATTTCCCAATTCCCTTAAGAGGTAGTATCATCCAAACTCCTTCTCCTTTTCACATATTTTGATATTGTCCTTCTACTAAAACCAAACTAAGATGATAGTGAAGAGATTTATCTTTTTTGAGGAAATCTTTCATTTACTAAAGATGTCAACACCACTCTTCTCAAAATGGTCTTATCTACTATTCAAGATTTTTTACCAATGTTCACCAAACCTTTCTTAACATTATCAACAATAGAGTTTTGTAGCTGATATTTTTTCCTCTTTTGACTTGTTGTATCTATACCCAACAATTTCAATGGGTCTATTAACTCTTTACAAGTAAGTACAATTGATAACAATTGAGATTTCTCTAGTGTGTAGTATCAAGATTATTGAAATGAGACATTATTTCTTTTGCACTTTTATTCATTGACCTCCTTTTAGTATGTCTAGGTTCTTCACTAGGACGTTTCAGATCATTCACATCCATTTCAAGTAAATGATCTAAATTTTTATAAGAAATATTTCTCTTCACTTTTTTAGCTAGATCCACAATATGCTCATCCATACCGGTGGTAGGAGGTAAGGAGCTAACCCCTCTCCTTCGACCTCCATTGGTTCAACTTGGGAAAGCTCCTCTCTATGTTCTTCAACTATAATGTGTTCTTCAATACCTGTTCATTTGCCTCAACTCCTGCTTGAGAACTCCTTTCTTCTCAAGCCCGTTCCGCACATAATTTAAGATGACAGAAAATATTAATTATAAGTACAATTTGAAACCAAATTTCCAAGTCATAATAAGACCTAAATATTATGTCATAATAGGTGGACTATTATGTCATATTTAAGACCTATTATTGCATAATAGGTCCTAATATCTGCATAATATAGGTCTTAAGGGGACTCTTGAGTATAATGTGAAATGTTTTTGCATACATGGTCATATTAAATCATATAAATAAAACCTATTATGACATAATAGGTTCTACATTGATGTCATATTTAAGACCTATAATCACATAATAAGTCCCAATATCACATAATAGGTCTTATTATTACTTAATATGACCACCTATGCAAAAACATTTGGGCGTGTGCACAAAGATGGTGGTCAAAAAAGTGGACACCACCCAAAAAAAACTTGGAAAAACAAGCAGCGCGTACGCGGTTTTAAAATTTCAAATTCCCACATACACGCTTAGGTTTGTTCTTCCTGAGCCTAGAAAAGGTAGTGTGTACACACTGCTTTTAGGAAAATGAGCGTGTACATGGTACTCCTAGGAAAATGAGAGCGTACGCGTTGCTTATAAGAAAATAAGCGCGTACGCGCTCATAATCCAAATAAAACCGTGTACGCGGTGCCTGGTAAAAAAAGTTTTTAAAAAAAAACTAGGTCTCATTTACCCGTAAATCGAGTTTTTAACTTCGTTTTTTCCCCATTTTCTCACCTAAACCGCAAACGGGGTGCTAGATTTTTCCTCCAGGATATGGATCAAGGTTAGTTTTTGTTTATTTTTTTCTTTCTTTCCGGTTTATGCAATTTGTTTTACATTTTAAATTTAATTTCATTAATTTTGATTAGGTTTTTTCATTTTTTGTTTCAAAAACCAGATTCTTCTAATCCAGAACAAGAACAACCAAATGCACCTCCTGAAAACCCATAAGAACAAACAAATGCACCTCCTGAAAACACACAAGAACAACCCCCAATTCCTCCTTTTGACCGCACAGCCAAAACACAGGAAGAATTAATTAATCAGTTAGGACAAAATCCGTCTAAAATCAATAGACTGATTGTAAAATTGAAAACTTCTGAACTTGACCATCAGCAATCCCTCGCCACTAGCCTAGAAACATTAGCTAGTGGTGCCATAGTTGTTTCCACAAAAATTACCAAATGGGGAAGCTTTAGGGATAGGTGTCCTCAATTCTATGTCAATGGGCTATCATACGATGGAGTAAAAAACAAAAATATTTCTAAACAACAAATATGTGCCCTTTTTGTTGATCCCAAAACTAGTCAGTCATTACCTCTTAATGCAAAGAGGTTTCCCATACATTGGTATACCAATGCGTAGATGAAGAATCTTTTTTGGCAGAGGTGGTGGATGGTCTTTGATGATCCACCTTGTAATAATTATGAGGTGCCATTATATTTTTTAAGAAAAATATATTGTGAGTTTGTGCTCAATGTGCGGCCAAACTATTTTGATATGAGAGAGTTTCATCGTAGAGGTGGTGTCTCTGCCCAAGATAGACCTGGAACCCGTAGGCGATTAGCCGCGGAGAGTTGCTGCCCCCTAGCACCCAAACCCAAGGTGCATTAGGCTGTCCCATTAGATCTGAAAGAGTCGATGGAGCTACAGACTC
This sequence comes from Cryptomeria japonica, assembly GCF_030272615.1. NCBI lineage: Eukaryota > Viridiplantae > Streptophyta > Pinopsida > Cupressales > Cupressaceae > Cryptomeria > Cryptomeria japonica. The sequence continues at coordinate 6,581,496 of NC_081415.1, read as the reverse complement.
TTTAGGCAGCCACAACATTGTCTGGTGCCATCATCCAGCATGGGACATCATTAGCACACCCTATTGTATTAGATGATGAGTCGTTAGAGGGTGACAGAGATCCCATCGAGAATATGTGTGTCAGTTGATCGGGGATATGCTCGGAGATAGATGATGCAGCCGGTGCAAATAGATACTCATATCATTTGTGCATGATTTGGAGTTGTAGATGTCAAGCTCACACGGTTGAGGATATCGCACTGACAAATGTGTTGATGGACATGGTGTTTTCCCATGAGCCACAGACACTCATGTGTTGATTTGAATTCATAACATTTTATTTATTAGTCACTTTAAATTTATAATTACATAAATGAATTTTCATTTATACATCGATTTAAATTGAGACAAATAATATGCATTTTAGGATGCAGCAGCAGTATCCCATACACCTCCCCCAGTTACCATAGCTGCAACTTCGATGCCTGAGGTATAAATTTTGTAACATGTTAAAATAGAATAGTACACTTTGAATTCAAAAAAATATAAGATATACTAACTATCTTTAGTGCTTGATCCAATTTCTGGTTTGTAGGTGTTGATAGGGGACGAAATGTCCCAGATTGATGACATCACGCTCTCAGCAATTGATTTTGGCCTACAAGGCTATACGAAATCATATTTTGTACAACTCTTTTTATGTATTGTTTTGATGGAATATGCAAGTCATTTCATTTTAGATTTTTAAAATTATGTTTAATTCATTATCTGTACTAATATCTCATGTTAATTTTGTGTTTTTAGGGTACCCCCTCCGCGTCTAGGGCTCGTCCTAAGAAAAAGAATTCCTCGAAGATGCCAAAACATGTGAAGAAGGTAATTGAACACATTTTTAGTTGTATAATTGTTTGAAAATGTTTAAATCAAGTATAGTTGAGGTTTGTAGATTAATTAGTGTTTTTTGTCTATTTTTCATGTACAATGGCCATTAAGCTTTGTGGATATGTTGAATATACCTTGATTCACCCGTGGATCAAGAGATGGTGGAGGTATGTATCTCTACTTCGTTTTCTTTATTCCATGATTATATGCACGCGTACATGTGAACTTGTGATATATTATAATCTTATAATTTTTTCATACAGGAAATATCCATACCTATTTCGTCAATGGCAAACCCTCCTCCTTGCATTGGAGAAGCATCTCAGGATCTGGTACACTTTTGTTTGATATGTAAAATTAATTGTTTTCAACCTTCAATACTTATCATTATATTAATTGTATTTAATCTTTGTACATTTTTTGTATAGGTAATAGCGACAATTTCTACATCGATGGTGAGCCATCCTCAGTCCATTGGAGAAGCATCTCAGGCACAGGTACGTCATTGTTCTCTATATTATAGCTTTTAAGTGTTTTTGATATAGGGATGTTAGTACATTGTATTAATTGTACATTTAATCTACAATAGACTCCTTCGCGGTACGACCATAACGTCGATCCATTTAAGTATGTCTTCAAGAAAACTCCTAAGAGTGACAAGGAGGGGAGAGTGAAGACATTAGCTCCTCGATCAACCGATGAGGTAATATACATTTCAATTACAAAGGAATTAAAGTTAAATGCATGGTTATGTTGTTAATTGTGAACTATTTTCTACAAAAGAATTCTAACTTGGCTTTTGAATTGTGGTTATGCAGCCATCTACAAAGCTACGTACTGCACCGAAGAGGCTTGATTTTGATGATCCACCACAAGTTTAGGATCATATAGTGTTAGTTTTGGTGATAGAATGACCAATACATGTAGATATATTCTACATTTTTATTGTATATCGATTTGGACATGGCATATCCCACATTTTTGTAATACTTGTATTGACTTGGCAGATATGCCTTTCTATATATATATATAAATATCGATATTCGATCCAATAAATGTGTAATGAGTTCATTATTTTGTAATCATTGTATTTTATGGTTGTCCTTTTATAAATTTAAATGAATATTTGCATATGTAATCAACAATATGAATATAAACAACAAAAATATATGATATAAAACATTGCAATTGTGGAATATGATTTGATAAAATTTCTAAAATGTTGAATTAACCCTACAAAACTCCTTGTATTTAGTTCATTATTGTGTATTCGCTGTATTTGGTGGCTACCCTTTTATAAATTTAAATAAATATTTGCATATGTAATTAACAATATGAATATAAACAACAAAAATTGACAATATGAATATAAACAATAATGTGTTTGGTGCGAGAGAACCCTCATGCTCGCAATGGTCAAATTTTGTTCGTCGTGTGCACAAACCGACATCGCGAGCACGTCCAAGTGGGTATCCGCTAGGTACGCCCCTGTCTTGCATCCCAAAGCACCAGAACGTTGAGAGTCATACCCTATCGGTGCGATCTCTCAAGTGCCCTGAGTCCAAAAAATTGTCAAAATTTGACGGACTATTTCTTCCAATCCACGATACATACGGTTGATATGTTTGATCCCATGGGGTCGTGTGAGGCTCCTCTACAATGGCCTATCTCAGTTTTCGATGACTAGGAGCCATTTTCAATTAGTAGCATTTTTTCGCCTGCTCCAAAAACCATTAGTTGCTTGCAAGGAAAAATTGCAAGATTGGCTAGAATTGATTATGTTCGTCGTGTGCACAAATCGACATCGCAAGTGCGTTCGGGTGGGCAAGTTTTGCCCAAATTGTATCTAGTCTCAATCTATGACCATCTCAAAAAATTGGCTATTTGATTATACAAAAAATTGTCTTACAAACCATCTCATGGGCTTTTATACAAAATTTGGCATTACAATATGTGCGATTCAGCTCATCACCATTTTAATATACAAAATTTGGCATGTACATATGTACAAATCAGGTCATTGCCACTTAAATATACAAAATTATGCCCCTAAACATGTAAAAATCAGCTCATGGGCATTTATATATACAAAAAATAAATATAGAACAATTCATCGACGATTTATACAAAATTCTCAAAATCATTCTACTCTGAACCGTAGAATCAATCAAGTGAGCCTTCAGGATCGGCTCTAACTCATATTGTGTCAAGTATTGCCTTGTGGTCAGATTCACGAACTTTCCATAAAATCTTGTTATGAGGTCTACCATGATACTTCATCAAATGAATATTTGTTGCAACAACAAGGTTAGAGAAATGAAGAATATGTCTATGTGTTTCAAAGTCCTCAAACAACCAAACATCATAATTCTTGATAGGGTATCTCTGAAGCCATGTTCCGGTCACAACAACAGACCCTATTGGGTACTCAATACCCTCTCCGTCAATGATTGTGGTTGTCAATTTTCTTTTAGGCTCAACACAATGACACAAATAGTAATTTGTTCCTTCTTCATTGTTCTCTTCTGCAACAACTACATACACATGACCTGCATTTTATAAAGTGTTAATTAATACCAAAAATAAAGTATGATGTACAACAAAATGAACCAAAAAGAATACTTGCGAAAAAATTAACTCAAAAAATCACCTGAATCCACTAGGTCTGATACATGGTCAAAATCCACTGATGTCTCCATCTGGCTCAATTGTAGTGCTTTGGGAATTTGATATGAATCAATGGGAACCAATGGTCTACAAGACCATTTGTCAATCCACTCTTCTGATTCACAGACTTCCCACAAACAATACATGCATGAAGAGCAAAAACATACCATCTGTCTCATATAAATTGTTGGCCTTTTGTGAACACGTATGAGGACATAATGACATTTTATGTTGTCATTGATGTCAATATGTGAAGAATAGAGAACCGGCATGTGTGAACCGGTATATGTGCCAAAGTGAAGCGGCATGTATGTTCACAGTAAACCGGCATGATGATATGAGAATTGGCTATGTGAAAGTGAAGCGGTATGTTTGTTGAAGGTGAACCGGCATGTTGTTATTGGAACTGGTTCATGGAACCTTTGTGTGACTACCGGTTGGCAGTCTCAGGGTTTTCGGTTGATGAACCTCAAGCCTGTGTGACCTAATTGGTGACTTTGTGTGATGAGTCAGCAGTGTATCCAAGAACTGCTCATGTTGCCATGTCAGCCTTGTGCGCATGAAGGATATTACATGAAGGAGATTATCCCTATCTACCTTAGGAATGTGTGAAGTTTGTAAATGATGATAACGCATGATGGTTTATCAGTTGCCATGAAATCGGTGGATAATGAATGATGGAGAATGTCTTGAGTTTGATTCAAGATCTATTACATTTAATGTAGTATGATCAACAGTCGGGATCAAACCATTTGAATTGCTTAACCTAAAAGGTTTAGGGATTAGGGTTTATGCTACCGACCTGTCTGTTTCCTATAAGGTCGATGTTGTGTTTCTTTCTAATGTTGTTGGCAAAATTTGTATGTGTGTATCCAAGGGAAGTGATACGTGATTCTTGCCAGACCAAAAGAGAGAAGAGATACCTGCAAAGTGAATGTGCAGAAGGTGAAGAGGAGCCAAAGCGGATCTGCATTAGCATTGAGTGTTGTTACCAGATCATTGTAATTCTTGTTGATCTTTAACCACTTCAACAACTATGAAATCCCTTAACACGGTAGCCTTAATCGGCTTGATTCAAATCCCTTAACAGGGTAACTTGAAGTTATTGAGTTATGGGAAGCTATAGAGCTCTGGAGATCCTTTAGCTATTGAGTTCTTGAAATCCTCTAACAAGGTAACCCTAACTTGGTTTAACCCTTAACCGGGTATTATAGCCAGCCCTTAACAGGGTGATCCCTAACAGGATTGGTTCCTAACAGAACCTATTGTAATGTCTCTAACCGGACAAGGCTCCTAATAGAGTGGACTTCCAAAGAGTTCAAAAACAAGCTTGTGGGTATTAATCCCCACCGTAGTTTTTCCCAATTGGGTTTCCACGTGAAAAATATGTGTGTCATGTGTGATGCTTTTATCTTGTGATGTTTTGTTATTTCCTGTCAAGCATATGATGGTTCTGTGTTTTATGTCTGTCAATAAAACATGTTGAACTAGCTATTGTGAAGATCTGACGATAGATTACCTGTTCATGCATAAGGGTGTAATGGTACTATAGTATTGAGCTAAGAAGAAAGCTAAGTGAGTAACCAGTTTATGATTGTTTTAGTTGTTCTAGGTTTTACCAGTTGCACTCTGTTTTAACCGGTGTCACTGTTTGCCAGTCATTTGGAGCATTTATTATCTAACCAATTTTGGACTGTACTTTTATCTGTACTGATTCACCCCCCCCCTCTTAGTACCAGTATGGTACTATTCTTTCATCATTGAGTTATCATAAATTACCAGTGAACTTGAATTTGAACTAATAAATGAGTGCATGTCACTCAATACTGCAACTGTACAACAATCTAGATAGTTTTTAATGTTAGATTCAGTGATCAACCAAAAATATCTACAAACCAATGACGTACCTGGATTACCTAGACCCATTGTAGACTTACACCATCACACAATTGTTTGTGCATCTACCAACTCAGCACCACCTTTGTACTTCAATTCTTCCTTGGCTGGGGCTCTTTTCACACATGCTTCTGCACCATCGTGCTCTCCCTTACCATGTCCAGCCTCAGTGAAATTCCAAAAATGTTGTACACCGCTTGTCACATGCATCCTTGTTAACCAATAAAACATCCTTGCATTCTTGAATTGTGCGGTGCAATTATCTGACCATATTAAGTGTTGGTTGTATCGTATGTTCCTTACCCTTAAACTATCATAGAAAACTTTAAAGCATCCTTGTACAAACTCCGATGAATGAGTATGATCATCACTTATGTAGAAGTGATACTCTCTTACAACCTTTCTATCCTCCTTTGTGCTATCCTCTGCATGCATGAATGTTATGTGTACAAAAATAGAAACTTGTGTAGAGTGATAATACATGGATTACACTTCATTTTGAGGTTGTAGTGTATAATTTTCAAAGAAATCAATGATAGAGACAATGGTGCCAAGAGGAAATGTATCCTTACATAACTTTAATTTCTCATCTAACCATCGAGCTCTATGTGTATGCATTATGTACTCATAAACTAGTTTCTCTTGAAACGTTTTCATAAATTGAGCTACACATATATCATTTTTCACTAGCTCACATCTCTTCAAATCTTTTCCATCTTTAACTCCATATGTGACTGTCTTGTATTTTCCGAAAGAAACTAGTTTCGTACCAATTTCATGTGTGCTCTCCAAATGTATGCATCTTGGTAAACATTGCAAACCACCACATATAGCACAAGAACTTTCCAAACAAGGCATCTTATAATAAATGCAACCATCATGTCTATTACATAGCACACTTGAAATAAATTCTCTTGCCGACTTAGGAGGTGCTTGTATATTACATTCTTGCAAAACATCGTTAGTGTGCAAAGTAGAACAAATATGATGAAAAATGCCATAATACATGGAAAATTCAATATGCATCCTACAAAAACATGTGGTGCGTACATGATTAATCTTAATATAAAAAGGTTTTGCCATTTCAAAAAATCTTTGAGAAATTTTCATTTGAGGAAACTTTTGAAGGAATCTTTCATAAAATTTAGTTTGAGTCATATCCAAATAGTGTTTTGCATGTGGCTCACGATTTTTAGACCCAATTCATCTTCTAACAACATCTCTTTGGTTGGGCGATACTCTTGTGTTGTCATGCCAAAAAAATTCAATTAATGTTTTTAGTGCATCTACAACAACCTTGTCTTTGCGTGGTAGTCTACCCAAGAATGCCCAAAGAGAATTATTGTTAGGTTCCTCTATTTATTCTCGCCTCTTTAATGCTTTACTTAATGTTGTTCTACTAATGTTTAATGACTTACTTTTTTTACTTATCAAGCGATCTTTTTTTTTCTTGCTCATTATGGTTGATGTAATGACACATTGAGTAGCATTAAAATCTTTACTACGTGATTTTGAACCAATAGATTGATATGCATCAAATAGATTTCTGACAATAGTTCTTTCGCTGTTACTTTCAGATGATCTTAGGCCTAGAATTTTTGTTGTCTCTCTAAAATTCAAATTTTTAATCATTTGAACAATTAATTGACATCTTGCGGTTTGATTTAAGTTTTTAAAATAGTTTTTCCATATTCTTTTAACCATTCTCCTACAAGTTCGTTCATTCATTTTATTGGGCCTTAACTTCAATATATTCTCATCAATGTCAATTAGATACTTTGGTTTCCTACGAATGATTCTAGGAGGTGTTAACATCGGTGTATTATGTACATTCAATTCATCAAGTAGAGAAGGTGTAATATGTTCATCATTTAATTGATTATTCAATGTGGTATCTTCTTCAATTGCATTAGGTTCAAACGGTAAATTATCATATGTTTCTTCTTCAATTGCATTAGGTGCATTATATTCATTTGGTAAATCAAACTAAGATGTTGAGGATGACATACCTTCTTCTCCGATTGTTCTTATGTCACGCAATTTCTTCATACGTTGCCTTTGTCTTTCCTTTTGAGCCTCTCGGTGTTCCATCGTTCCTCGCTTGTTCTTTCCCATGGTTGATATCGGTTGACCTAAATAGAATCATATTACATATATATGCAAAGAAAAGTTCAAAAATAAATAAATAACCATAAATATGCATCTTATCACTATTTTTTGGAATCAAACTATTAAACAATCACAATTCAATCATTTGAAAGCATGCAAAAATAAAAAACTAATAAAAAACAACAATTCAATCATTTGAAATCATGCAAAAACAAAAAATTCACTTACTTTTATGTATACAACAGTGATAGAAGTGCAGACACAGTTCCAGTGGGGCATTCAACGACCTCAAAAACTTTTTTTGATGTCGTTGAGGCTCTTGGGCAACTAAAACTATGTCTATAAACCTCGTACGCACTGTTAGACCATAAAATGTTGACAAGCCCAACGATATTCTTTTTTCCCATTCTGGGCTGATAAGTAGCACGTACACACTACTAAGCCTATAAATGTTATCGTAGGGTAACGAATAATGGGAATAGTACCCCGTACGCACTACTAAGCCTTAAAAAAGTTATGGCAGGGCAGGGAACTAATAGTTTCAATACCTCGTACATGCTCTTGAGAGAGGTAGAGGGAGGGAGAGAGACAGAGATAGAGAGAGAGAGAGAGAGAAGAGGGGGGTGGGAGAGAAGAAGGGGTATGGAGGAAGGGAGAGAGAGAGAGAGAGAGAGAGAGAGAGAGAGAGAGAGAGAGAGAGAGAGAGAGAGAAGAGGGGGGTGAAGAAGGGGTATGGAGGAAGGGAGAGGGAGAGAGGGAGAGAGGGAGAGAAGAGGGGGGAAGGGAGAGAGAGGAGAGGGACAGAGAGAGGGAGAGAGAGAGAGAGGAGAGAGAGAGAGAAGAGAGAGAGAGAGAGAGAGAGAGAGAGAGAGAGAAGAAGGGAGAGGAGAGAGAGGGAGAGAGGGAGAGAAGAGGGGGGAAGGGAGAGAGAGGAGAGGGAGAGAGAGAGGGAGAGGGGGAAGAAGGGAAGGAGGGAGAGGGAGAGAGAGAGGGAGAGAGGGAGAGAAGAGGGGGGAAAGGGAGAGAGAGGGAGAGAAGAGGGGGGAAGGGAGAGAGAGGGTGAGAGGTAGAGGGAGGGGGGGAGAGAGAGAGAGAGAGAGAGAGGTAGAGGAGGGGAGAGAGGGAGAGAAGAGGGGGGAAAGGAGAGAAGGAGAGAGAGAGAGAGAGAGGAGAGAGAGAGAGAGAGAGAAGAGAGAGAGAGAGAGAGAGAGAGAGGGTAGGAGAGAAGAAGGGGTATAGAGGAAGGGAGAGAGGGGAGAGGGGGGAGAGCGAGAGGGGGGGAGGGAGAGAGAGGAGACAAGAGAGACAGAGAGAGATAGAGAGACAAAGAGACAGAGAGAGACAGACAGACAGACAGAGAGAGAGAGGTGGGAGAGAAGAAG